>NC_045958.1:567500-702476 GCF_010909765.2 Amblyraja radiata | reverse complement strand
AAGAAAGACTGGATAGACTCGGCTTGTACTCGCTAGAATTTAGAAGGTTGAGGGGGGATCTTATAGAAACTTACAAAATTCTTAAGGGGTTGGACAGGCTAGATGCAGGAAGATTGTTCCCGATGTTGGGGAAGTCCAGAACAAGGGGTCACAGTTTAAGGATAAGGGGGAAATCTTTTAGGACCGAGATGAGGAAAAAAAATTTCACACAGAGAGTGGTAAATCTCTGGAATTCTCTGCCATAGAAGGTAGTTGAGGCCAGTTCATTGGCTATATTTAAGAGGGAGTTAGATGTGGCCCTTGTGGCTAAAGGGATCAGGGGGTATGGAGAGAAGGCAGGTACAGGATACTGAGTTGGATGATCAGCCATGATCATATTGAATGGTGGTGCAGGCTCGAAGGGCCGAATGGCCTCCTCCTGCACCTATTTTCTATGTTTCTATGTTTCTATGATTGAGATCCATATGACACATGTTTATTTTTCACAGGAGCTCAATGAAGGATACATGGTCAAAGTACTCTTGAGATGCAAAGATTCCAAAGACGACTTGCGCACCAGAGATGATCAAGATCTTCAGTGCCGTGAAGTAGATCCTTTTTCTGAAGAAAAGGTGAGAGTGACTGAAATTAAATATTTTTTATTGAATGGCTTTGGATTGCAGTTGCCTTAAAATGCCTTTTTTTTTGTTTCATCAAATTTATAAATGAATCTTAACATTAAGTCACTTGTAACAAAGATAATGGGAAGATACTCACATGGCTTTCTGTGAAAATTCAAGGTTTCTGTTAATATCAAGTACCCGTGTGTGAGCTTGGCAAGAAGAAAGTGGGAATAAGGTAGTACTTTATTTCCTTCCTGATTCCCAGGAAAGATCCTGGCACCTGAACTTAAATGTTAGAAAAAGCATTAATGTCATTAACAGATGAACAGCCTCTGCTGGGGATATCGGCCTGATCAAGGACATTGACCTTGATTTGCTTATCTTGCACTTGGTGGATTTTGCTTTGGTGCCATATCCCTAATGCTTTAAGGTACTTGCTATAGATGGTCCATGCCTCAGAAGCATGAAGGGCGCCATGGTGACTCGGTGGAACGAAGGGCTTGTTTCCGCACTGTATCTCTACACTAATCTAAACAAAGCAGGGGGATGGAAATTGGGCATGCCATACATAAATACAATCAAGTCAATATCAAATACAATATATAGAGCAAAAGGGAATATATAGTGTAGAATATAATTCTCAACATTGTTGTGCATCAGCTCCATAGACAAGGTCCAAACGCAAGAGGAAAAATCATCCATCTCTCGTTGATAAAAAATTTAAGTGACTATTAAATCCAAGAAAGAGGCTCATAGTTGCCATAAAATAGCAATAGGCCCGAGGGTTGGAAACATTTTGATGAGAAGGGTTTGGTGACACTCCCCCCCACCTCCCCAATCCAACCCCGCCACTTCCTACAGCCCACACACTAGGGGCAATTTATAGTGGTAAATAATCTACCAAACTTCACATTTTTGGGACCTGGAAAGAAACGGAGCAACTGGAGGAAACCATGCAGTTGCAGAAAGAATGTATATACCACCATATAGATAGCACTGAAAGTCAGATTAAACCTGAGTTGCTGAAGCTGTACCACTTGTACCATTGTGCACCTATTTTGGATATTGTGGCTCGAAGCTCATGAACGTCTGTAGATGCAAGAATTAACTGCGTCCGGAAATATTTGAATCAAGCTGGAAATGTTGACTGGATATCCAGTGCAGGAAAAAAACATGAATGTAATGATTAGAAAATTATAAAATCATCTACATTTTACTGGCAGCTGGCTGTTGTTTTTAATTGGAGAAATGCCATTGCAATATTTCTGAAGCTATGCATCTTGTAGCCCTGTGTCTCTGTATGGAGGCAGATACAATAGTGGTGTTTAAGAGGCATTAGGATGTGTAGGGCATGGACGGATATTGATCTTGTGCAGACGGTTAAGGGTTTGTCTAAGCATCCATTTTGGCACAAACATTGTAGGCTGAAGGACCTGTAACTATATTCTATGTACTGCTGCCTTCCATTAAGTTACGCAGATGGGGATTTGATTCTGAAGGTAAGGTTGTGTGGATTAGTTGTAATTTAACAGTCAGAAATCTTTTATTTGTTTAAAACTGAGACTGTCCTTTGATCAAAAGATTGAATGGATTTGTTCCTTTGACTTAATTAGTAGCACAGTTCGGTTGATTGAAAAAAGACCTGTTTGTTTCATTGAACAATTTCTCTGCCATATGATAACCAGAATGAAAATTTGTATTTGTTTAAATCATGATGTATGTATGCGTTTGTCAAACCTTCATGTATTCTTGCTCTCTGTCAAACATCAGATGACTATTGCACTTACTGTCACATGATCTTCAGCGCATTTGTACAATTCTTTTCAATAAAGAAAATAAATAATTTTAGAGTTTCAGAATTGCCCAAGAACAGAAACTGTCAGAGTAACAATATTTAAAGGCTCCTTTTTCGGCCTTTTCACAATCAAAACATTACTGGTCAGTCCTTTAGCTTGAAGAGCTCAGTGAACATGTTAATCATTTTCTAATGTGTTACCTTCACAGCTGAGATTCAAAGGCTATAGGAGTCCATGCCTGACTGTGGAAGAGGAATCCATCTAGTCCCACACACACTCTCTTTAGAGTCGCCCTCAAATTATTTTACATTTAAGCATTTGTCCAATTCTTTTCTTTGTGTGCCCAGTTCAAAGGTTCAAAGGTCAGTTTATTGTCACGCGTCCAAATAATCCGGAAACAATCCGGAAGTGGCGGCGCTGGGAACGGCTGCGGCTCGCCTGCAGTCCGTTTGTCTTTTACTTTTTTGTGTTGTTTTTTTTGTTTTGTCTAGTTACGTTATTGGTTTTTAGGTCGTGTTTATGTGGGGGGGGGGGGGGGGGGGGGGTGAAACGGGGCTTGCTGTCTCTCCCTTCGGGGGAATACGACCTTTTTGTCGTATCCCCCTTCTCTGCCTCCGTCTACACTGAGGCCTAATGGCGGAGCTGGAGACCTCGGGACTCTGGAGGCAGCTGACAGGACTCGCCCTGAGCTCCCGTGAGGGTGGCCCAGCCCGGGGCTGGAACTGCGCTCTCGTGAGAGCGGCCTGGCGAGGGGCTGAGAGACTTTCCCGTGAGGGGCTGTGGCCCGTCGGAGTGGCCCAGCCCGAGGGAGAACGGCACTCCCGTCAGAGTGGCCCAGCCCGAGGGAGAACGGCACTCCCGTCGGAGTGGCCCAGCCCGAGGGAGGAGCGGCACTCCCGTTGGAGTGGCCCAGCCCGAGGGAGAACGGTACTCACGTGAGGGCGATCCGGCTCGGGGCTGGAACGGTGCTCCGGTGGCTGGGACGGTGTTCTGGCGGCGGTGACCTGAGTCCTGGGTTGAGCCGCGGGCCAGCGGCTGCGTGTGCTGGACTGGAGGGCGGCAGCTTCGACCACCCCCGGGCCGTGGTGTTTGAACCGGACCGTTTGCGGGGCTCGGTGAGCCGCGGGACTGTTTGTGCCATCGCCCGGTGGGGAATCGCCTCAGCGCAGAGGGAGAAGAGGAGGGAAGAGACAGTAACCCTAAGACTTTTGCCTCCACCACAGTGAGGAGGTGCTTGGAGGATACACTGTGGTGGATGTTAATTTGTGTTTATTGTTGTTTATTATTGTATGATTGTATGTATGACTGCAGGCACGAAATTTCGTTCAGACCATAAGGTCTGAATGACAATAAAGGTATTCAATTCAATTCAATAAAGTACAGTGAAAATCGAATTACCATACAGCCATACTAAAAAGAAACAACAAGACACACACCTACATAAAAGTTAACATAAACATCCACCACAGCAGATTCCCCACATTCCTCACTGATGGAAGGCAATAAAGTCCAAACCTCTTCCTCTTTATTCTCCCTCGGTCGAGGCAGTCGAGCCATCTGCAGTCGGGGTGATCGAAGCCCCCGCGTCGGGGTGGTCGAAGCTCTCACGTCGGGGTGGTCGAAGCTCTCACGTCGGGGTGGTCGAAGCTCCTACGGCGTGGAGCTCCCGAAGTCGGTCCCAAACTAGGACCGCAAGCTCCACGATGTTAAAGTTTGCAGGCTCTCGTGGTTGGAGCTCCCGAAGTCGGTCTCCAGCAAAGGGACCAACTCCTTGATGTTAGGCAGCAGTGCGGACGGAGATACGATACGGAAAAAAATCGCATCTCCGTCAAAGTAAGATATTTTAAAACGTTTCCCACAACCAGCTCCCCCCCCCCCCCTCCACCCCCCACATAAAACAAACTAAAAAACACTATAACATACATTTAACACATACTAAAACAAGCGACAAAGAAGGAAGGGATAGACGGATTGTTGGCGAGGCAACCATTGCTGGCGCCAATCGGCTTCCTTCATTTTGATACTTTATTGTCACATGTGACAAGTCACAATGATATTCTTTGTTCTGTATACCCAAGGTATACAAAGAGTCGCTATATAAAGGGCACCGACAAAGTTACGTATCCCATTTGAACACAAATCATTTTTAACACATTCCATTTGTGGTTCCCCATGGTTCTCAGCGGTTCACCATGCCGAGAGCCCTTTAGTTCTCCCTCCCACTGCCCCCCCCCCCCACACCGGGTCCTCCTTTGTTCTCCGCAGCGCTTCCGACCTCGTGGCCCGTCATGGAATTTTCCACAATCCCTCCCCACTTCATCCATCTAGTACATTCCATATCTAAATCATCTATGTAGAAGGGAATATCCTCATATCATTGCATTGGTTCTTTTGCCAATCTTCAATTTTTGTCCTTTGGTTCTTGACCCATTTGCAGATGGGAGCGACTTGCCTTTTCCACCAACCGCATATTTGCTTCATTACTACTGCTGCCTACATTCATCTCCTTAGCAATGCTTAGTCCTCCTGCTTCAGTTTATAGAAACATTGAAAATTAGAGTAGGGATAGACCCTTTGTTCCTGTTGGGGCTGTTCCATCCTTCAATATGATCAAGGCTGATTATCCAAATTCAGTATCCTGTTCCTGCTTTAACCCTACATCTATTGATCCCTTCAGCCACAAGAACTATTTCTAACTCCACCTTGTTGTGTTTTGTGTGCTGGAGGATTCTACAAGTGCCCCTGTGGTTTGGTGAATATGTGCCCCCCTCATCCTGCTCCCACATTGATTTCCCCTTAATCTGTGATCCTGTACTTCCTGCCATTGGAAACTTATTACCTGTGTCAAGTCTGATCCTCCTTTGTAGATTTTTAAACTCTGGTAGACGTAAGCATAATCAACTCAATCTCTGGAAATGTCAGAGCCTCCATTTTAGGAATCAGTCTGGTAATCCTCCACTGCACTCCCTCAGTAGCAGCATACAATTGCTCTTTGTAATTGCCTGTAGCACACACAGACTTGCACGCATCGGCTACTATTCTCATTGTGCTTCTCCTTTCCCAATCTATTGCTCCTCCAATCGTCTGCCTTGCTGTTTTGGGCTCTGTAGTGGTTGGCCTCACATTTATCCACAACACACTGCACCAAGCATTCATTTTTACTCCATCAACCTGTCCAGCTCTAACTGAAGCTTCTCTCCATTCCTCTCGCAAGTCGCACTCACAGTCTGCTTTGTGTCATCTCCATTCCCTGGTCAAAGTCATTGATATAGATTGTGAATAACGAGTGCCAGTATAGATCCCTGCGCTACCCCCACTCGTCACTCTTCTCCAAGAGACAAAATACCTGTTTATAAACACAAATTGCTGGAGTAACTCAGCGGGACAGGCAGCATCTCTGGAGAGAAGGAATGCGTGACGATTCGGGTCGAGACCTTTCTTCAGTCGCGATCCGAAACGTCACCCATTCCTTCTCACCAGAGATGCTGCCTGTCCCGCTGAGTTACTCCGGCATTTTGTGTCTATCTTTGATGCAAACATGCATCTGCTGTTCCCTCCTACGCAAAAGACCTGTCTATTCATGTTCAATGTTTCCTGTCCGACAGCCAGTTTTCTATCCGTGTCGGTTCTGTGCTGTGCAATGCCATGTGCTTTAATTTTGCATGCTAATCTGTTAAATCAGCCTTTGTAGAAAGCTTACCGATTTTTTTCAAAAGCACATCCACTTGTTCTCGCTCCCCTGTCTGCAAATTACAATCATTCTAAAAATAAACTATGGCTGCATTGAGTATGATTTCCCTTTTGTAAACCCTTGCTGACTGCAGGTGCTCTATTATTATATATTTGATTATTGACCCTTGTATTTTCCTCACTACTAGTGTCACACTAACGGGTTTATAATTCACTTTTCTTTTTAAATACAACGAGGTTGTATTTAGTTGCCCTCTTGTTTGTTGGATGTTGTCAGGGTTTATAGAGCTTTGGAACATATCCAGCCATGCGTCTATTATTTCTAGGGGCCACTTACCGGTAAGTATTTTGGCATTGAGGATTTATTAGCCTTTAATCCTGTCCATCCCCCCAGCTACAAATAATGAATTAATTCAGTACCTCCCCCTCACTAAGACCCCATGCTTCCCAATGTTTCTGAGAGACCTGCTTTGTGAAAACAGAACCAAAGTATGATTCTGCCCCCTGTTATAAAGTTCCCTGTGTCTGACTGTGAGAGACTTACATTTGTTTCACTAATCTTTTCCTCTTCGTATATCGATACATTTGTCCTCTCTTGGTGCATTCTAAACTACCACCAATCCTTGGATTTGTTGGAGGTTTTAATTGGTCATTTCATATTTCTCCTCTTTGTATCCAATATTATTCTTAATTTTTGTAAATTATATCTGGTTGAGCCTCTTTTCCTGTTTAGGCTTGCACCAGACAGGAATGAATAATTCATTCATCCAAGCATTCTTTAAATGCCAGGCATTGCTATCTAGTTTAGTTTAGAGATACAGCACGGAAACAGGCCCTTCGGCCCACCGAGTCCGCACCGACCAGCGATCCTGCTTTGTCACAAAATAGCCTTTGTCACAGAAGACAGAGGGCAGTGATGGAGGAGTGTTCTCTGACTGCCGGTCTGTGAGCAGTGATGTCCTACAAGGATCAGTGATGTCCTACAAGGATCAGTGTGTGACACCTGTCGTTTGCGTTCTATATATATAAATGATTTGAACACAATGTAGGTGGTCTCATTAGCAAGTTTGCAGACGGCATGAAAATTGGTGAAGCTTTTCATAGTGAGGAAGATTGTCAAAATGATACATGCATCAGAAAATTTGCTGATGGACTTTAATCTCAACAAGTATACAGTAAATGGCAGGAACTATTGGGGCATCAAGCACAGAGGTCTACAGTTCCTTATCTGATTTCACCGTCGAGCTGGTCTTGGAATCTCGGGAATCCACAGAAGAGAATAGCGATGTTTTGAAACTTGTCCACATCACAAAATACAAGGTGTTGGCTGTCTTCAAGGGCTTAAAGATGGATACATTCCCACAGCCTGGACAAGTGAATCGTAGAACAATGTGGGGAGAGGGGGAAGAATCTGCTGGGGCTCTGGCAGAGATATCTGCATCATCTTTAGCCACGAATAAGACACTGGAAGACTTGGCGAATGCTGTGCCTTTATTTAAGAAGGGCAACAGGAAGAAACATAGAAATTAGGTGCAGGAGTAGGCCATTCGGCCCTTCAACCGTGCACTGCCATTCAATATGATCATGGCTGATCATCCAAAATCAGTACTCCATTCCCGCTTTCTCCCCATATCCCTAAGAGCTATATCTAACTCACCGCAGAAACAGGCTCTTCGGCCCACCGAGTCGGCACCGACCAGCGATCCCGCACATTAACACTATCTTACACACACCAGGGGCAAGTTACATTTATGCCCAAGCCAATTAACCTACAAACCTCAACGTCTTTGGAGTGTGGGAGGAAACTGAAGATCTCAGAGAAAACCCACGTGGTCACGGGGAGAATGTACAGACAGCGCCCGTAGTCGGGATCGAACCCGGGTCTTATTTAGCGACCCCCAGTTTTGAAATTGTCTCTCATTGTCCATCATAATGAAGAATTCCATCATGTTCTGATCACTATTCCCGAGGGCCTTAGTGCAACAAGATTGTCAATCCATTCTCCAATGCCCAGTCTTTAGAGTGAGCTGCCCTTTTCATTTCTCATTGTGTTGGTCCATAATTCCATCACCAACACCCACCAGGAATTCCTTCCCCATGCTATTATTGTGAATTTGGTGTCGATTAAAGTGGCATCTTTATAATCCCTGCATCTCTAATATCCAGTTTCATCTCATCCTCTACATCACCAGTATTATTTGGGAGTCTAAACACAAATCCCACTATTTTGTGTGCTCTTTTTAAATAATGTTTTAACTCTACCCATCCAGGTCCCACGTCAGGATTCTGTGACCCAACTTCCAACTTCACTCTTGTAATGATATCCTCTTTTATTGCACTTCCTTTCACTTTGACCTGAAACATTAGATCAGTTTCTCTCCCCATTGATGCTTCCTGACCTCTTGAGTATTTCCAGCATTTTGTTTTTATTCCTTGCCCCTTCTCCCCCTCCTTTCTAAATATTAAATATCTCAGTTCAGTCATGATCCCTAGTCACCCTGCAGACATGTCTCCATAGTAACAATGTCATTTTCATTTTCATCTATTTTCACAGTATCTTATTTTGAATAGTCCAAGCATTGAGACAGGAGGTATTCATAAGATTCAGAATCACACTTTATTTGCCAAGTATGTTTTGCAATATACGAGGAATTTCATTGGCCAGGTCAGTCATACAATTAAAATCAACAGATCACTCAAAAACACATTTTAACATGAACATTCACCACAGTGACTCCTACACATTCCTCACTGTGATGGAAGGTGAAATAAAGTTCAAGTCTCTTCCTTCTGTTCTTCCTCGCTCGTGGGCCTCCAGCCCCCATTGACGGGACGATCTTGACTCCTGCATTTCGGGCCCTCCCCGTCGAGGCGATCCGCTCCCGCATCGGGGGGGGGGGGGGGGGGGGGGGATGTCAGCTCCCCCGCGCTGGATGATCGAACCTCGCGTCAGGGCTGGTCAAACCTTCTGCAATGTTAAGTTCATATGGTAAGTCTTGGCAGCAGAATTAAGCCATTCGGCCCATCGAGTCCACTCCGCCATTCAGCCATGGCTGATCTATCTCTCACTCTCACAAACATCCTCCTGCCTTCTCCCCATAAACCCCAGACACCCGCACTAATCAAAATCTATCTATCTCTGCCTTAAAAATATCCATTGACTTATACTAAACCATGTATTAATTTTGCATGATGGTCCTTTTTATTTCTTGGCCTTGCGTACTATCCAATTTTCCACCTCAGTCTCCTTGCTTAAGTTGCAATCCACTTGCTTTTAAATTCTCCCCAACAGGATGATCACATGCCCTAAGCCAAAACCCCTGGTCGGGCATCTGTTGTGGTCTTGCATTATTGTAATTTATATGCTTGTACAAGACTCACTTCCCCAGAACTGGTCCTGATGTCCCAAGAATCTAAATCCCTCCCTCCCACGCCAGTTTTCCAGCCACTCTTTATCCAGCCTATTCTCCAGTTCTTTTTTTTGCAAATGCGTGATATGGGAAGTAATCCTAAAAGTATGACATTTTAATTTAACTCTTAAATCCTTAAATTAATATTGCAGGACTTCATTGCTTTCAGTAACTCGGTGCTTATACCCCTAGGTTTACAATACAATACAATACAATTCAATTTATTGTCATTTGGACCCCTTGAGGTCCAAACGAAATGCCGTTTCTGCAGCCATACATTACAAACAAATAGACCCAAGACACAACATAATTTACATAAACATCCATCACATTGCTGTGATGGAGGGCCAAAAAAACTTATCTCTCCACTGCACTCCCCCCCCCCCCCGATGTCAGAGTCAAAGTCAAAGCCCCCGGCGGGCGATGGCGAATTGTCCCGCGGCCATTAAAGCCACGCCGGGTGATGCAAGGTCGCACACCGGGTTCTTGATGTTGGAGCCCCCGGCATGCGCTCGCAGTCCCGCAGCCATTCCAAGCCGCGCGGGGCGATGGTGTAAAGCCCCGCTCCAGGAGCTCTTCAACCCCGCAACTCGGGCGGGAGAAGTCGCCGTTGCGGAAGCCCCGAAAAGCGGTCTCCCTCCAGGGACCCGCGGGCTCCCGGTGCCGCCGTCCGCCAGACCCGCAGTTGCAGCCACCGAATCTCCGGGGGTCGGGTCACAGCAGCGTCCACCACAGCTCCACCCGCTCTGGACTCTTGAGGTGAGGTGAGTAGTCGGCACCACAGCCCCCGGTCTTCCTGTTGGAGGCCGCTCCTCGTTGCAGCCCCAACGACAACGGAGACCCGAGAAAGAAAAGGTCGGGTCTCCCGTGCAGGGAGAGATTTAAAAGTTACCCCCTCCCCCCCACACCACCCCCACCCCCCCACACACATACCCCAACAAAAAATAACAAAAACTACATAAAAACATAGACATAAAATAATAAAAACGCAGACGGACTGCAGAGGCCGCTGCAGACGAAAGTCGCGCCGCCCACACTTCTATCTTCTACAATGCTGTCCAGGGCACTATTATATACAATGGAAGTTCTGCCCTGGTTTGACTTTGCAAAAAGCAGCAAGTAACGTTGTCAGAGTTGAATTCCATTCTGTTGTTCCGTGGCTGACTCTCCCAGTTCATATAATTTTTGTTTGTAATCTTGGATAACTGCGAAACCACTGATTTTGGTGTCACAGCAAACTTACTAACCAAGCCTACAAAATTCTCATCCAAAGTCTTCGGGGTGCCGATTTTGGATGATCAGCCATGGTCATATTGAATGGTGGCCATAGAGTGATACAGTGTGGAAACAGGCCCTTCGGTCCAACTTGCCCACACCGGCCAACAATGTCCCAGCTACACTAGTCCCACTTGCCTGCGTTTGGTCCATATCCCTCCAAACCTGTCCTATCCATGTACCTGTCTAACTGTTTCTTAAACGATAGGATAGTCCCAACCTCAACTACCTCCTCTGGCAGCTTGTTCCATACACCCATCACCCTGTGTGTGAAAAAGTTACCCCTCAGATTCCTATTAAATCTTTTCCCCTCCACCTTGAACCTATGTCCTCTGGTCCTCAATTCAAAAGACTCTTTGCATCTCGGTGCTGGCTCGAAGGGCCGAATGGCCTAATCTTGCACCTATTTTCTATGATCATATTAGATGATAATCCAAGATGGACACCGCACCGATCCCTGTGGTGCCCTGCTGGTCATATGCCTCCCTCCAATTAGCAAAACAGCTCTCCACTACTGACCTCAGACTCCTCTCATCACAAAGCCAATTTTGTATATACTTGGCTAGTTCACCCTGGATCCCACATGATTTAACCTTGTGGACCAGCCCACCCGGTGGCCCTTGTCAAACGTCTTGCTATAGTTCATGTATTCAGCTGCTGCCCTGCCCTTGTCAATCCACTTGGTCAACTCTTCAACATAAATTAATCAACTCATTTTGTGACACAATTCCCCATTTAACTAAAACCATGTTGATCATTCATCGTCAGTCCATGCCTTTCCAAATGCAGGTCGATCCTGTCTCTCGGGTTCCCTTCCAGTAACATTTACACCCTGGTTTCATGAAAATATTCCCCATGTTGGGGGAGTCCAGAACCAGGGGTCACAGTTTAAGAATAAGAGGTAGGCCCTCTTATTTTAGGACTGAGATGAGGAAAAACTTTTTCACCCAGAGAGTTGTGAATCTGTGGAATTCTCTGCCACAGAAGGCAGTGGAGGCCAATTCACTGGATGTTTTCAAGAGAGAGTTAGATACAGCTCTTAGGGATATGGGGAGAAAGCAGGAATGGGGTACTGATTTTGGATGATGGGCCATGATCATATTGAATGGCGGTGCTGGCACGAAGGGGCGAATGGCCTACTCCTGCACATATTTTTTATATTTCTCCCTGTTGCCATTCTTTAATAAAAGCACAGCATTCGCCAAGTCTTCCAGTGTCTTATTCGTGGCTAAAGATGATGCAGATATCTCTGCCAGAGCCCCAGCAGATTCTTCCCCCTCTCCCCACATTGTTCTACGATTCACTTGTCCAGGCTGTGGGAATGTATCCATCTTTAAGCCCTTGAAGACAGCCAACACCTTGTATTTTGTGATGTGGACAAGTTTCAAGACATTGCTATTCTCTTAGAAACATAGAAACATAGAAATTAGGTGCAGGAGTAGGCCATTCGGCCCTTCGAGCCCTTCGGCCATTCAATATGATCATGGCTGATCATCCAACTCAGTATCCCATCCCTGCCTTCTCTCCATACCCCCTGATCCCTTTAGCCACAAGGGCCACATCTAACTCCCTCTTAAATATAGCCAATGAACTATCCTCAACTACCTTCTGTGGCAGAGAGTTCCAGAGATTCACCACTCTCTGTGTAAAAAATGATTTTCTCATCTCGGTCCTAAAAGACTTCCCCCTTATCCTTAAACTGTGACCCCTAATTCTGGACTTCCCCAACATCGGGAACAATCTTCTGTGAATTCCCGAGATTCCAAGACCAGCTCGACGGTGAAAACAGATAAGGAACTGTAGACTTCTGTGCTTGATGCCCCAATAGTTCCTGCCATTTCCTGTATACTTGTTGAGATTAAAGTCCATCAGCAAATTTTCTGGCCAAATTTCTAACTGATGCATGTATCATTTTGACAACCTTCCTCACTATGAAAAGCTTCACCAATTTTCATGATGCCTGCAAACTTGCTAATGAGACCACCTACATTGTGTTTAAATAATTTATATATATAGAACGCAAACGACACTGATCCTTGTAGGACATCACTGCTCACAGACCGGCAGTCAGAGAACACTCCTCCACCACTGCCCTCTGTCTTCTGTGACAAAGGCTATTTTGTGTCCAATTTACGCCCTGGATCCCACATGAGTTAGATAGAGCTCTTGGGGCTAACGGAATCAAGGGATATGGGGGAAAAAAGCAGGAACAGGGTACTGATTCTGGAAGATCAGTCATGATCATATTGAATGGTTCAAATGGCCTACTCCTGCACCTACATTCTATGTTTCTATGATCGTTCTAGCCAGCCTACGAGGCATCTTGTGAAATGCTATGTTGAAATCCATATAGATATCATTCACTGCTCGAACCTCATCATTCCTCATCGTCTTCTCAAAAACCCTATTCAAATTTGTGGCAGGATTTCTCCTGCACAACAGCATGATGAGTTCATGTTTTTCCAGTTGCACATATCCTGCCCCTAACAATCATCTACAGTAATTTCCCCACCACTGATACAAGGCTCTTACTTTAACTATGATATTCTTAACCTCCTCTCAGATCTGTCCATTCTTTGATACACTGTAAATGGCTCGATTGTAATCATGCATTGTCTTTCTACTGACTAGTTAGCATGCAACAAAAGCTTTTCACTGTACCTCGGTATGCTTGACAATAAACTAAACTAACTGATTAATGCTCACCAGCCAATAATTCCCTGGCTTATCCCTGTGACCTTCTGAAGGAAAGGAACAACATGGACTATTCTCCAGTTTCCAGGGATCTTGCCTGTGGCTGAAGAGTTATACAACCCCCAACATTCTCCTCCCTTATCTCATTCAGTATCCTAGGATAGATTCCTATAGGCCATGGGAACTTACAGTATCTGCATTAGTGTGTTTGAAGACACTGCTCCTTAATAGCAACATTTACTGTGGCCAATTTGTGGCCATTGAAGAAGGATGCTTTAGTCTGAATAGTGTAAAGTTTAGTTTAGAGATGTAGTGCAGAAACAGGCCCTTCGGCCCATCGAGTCTGCACTGACCAGTGATCCCCACAGACTAACACTATCCTATACACACTAAGTAGGTATGTTGCAAAGCCTACCTGAAGCGTCGTTGAAAATCTGCCGCTGCGGGTGAGCGCGATTTTGGCGCCGTTTAGAGGGGGCGGGTTTAAAACGCGATTTTCTCTAGGCTGTTCAAATCGAAGATGTTCAGCCTAGTTAATTATTAACGAAAAATCGCTGGAAGACCCCGTCGCAAAAGCTATTATTAGGTTTAAAGGCCTCGTATAATAGTTATAGTAGTTTAAAAATCAATCTCTAAACCCGCGACCGCCAGTAACCGCTAAAGCAAACCACAGAAGGTATGCTGTATATTTTTACATTAAAAAGGGCTTCTTAAGATCCCTTTATACTAAGTTTAATATTGCGAGTAGCTCATTTTGGGCCCATTATATCGCGCAGTATTTTTCTGGGCATTTGGGGCACAAATCTACCGCAATGTGAACGTTCTAAACCAGCGCGTTCCACAGGGACCCACTGGAAAGCTGATTTAAATGGGCATTTATTTACAGCAATTGAACACTGAATTCCTTCCATTTGGCCTATAAATTAATGTAAATGAGATTTAAAAATCATGTTTTATTGTGAATTATTTGTGAATATTATTATGGACATTTAGGCTATTTAAAAATGTTAATCATTTATTAAGAAATGGATAGATGTTTAGATCTAGTAATTGAAGTCTGAAATTAGCTGCAATTAGGTAACTAACTAATTATATGCTTTAATTTCAGGTCATCCAAGTAAGATTATTTTATATTTGTTTCAGAATGCTTCAATCTATGATAACTGAAAATTTCATTCAGTTCTCTTAATTTTTAAGAAAGTTATGGGCTTTTGACTGTTCACGATCACAGCTTTTTTGTTATGTCCATAGAAAATCAATAGGGAACAAGATGCTCATTTCCGAGTATGAAAATGGCCATAACTTTTTAAATACTTGAGATATGAAAGTGAATTAGGTGTCAAATTAAACTTATTTTTATGCTTTATCTGATGGGATAAATTACAGACTTGATTTTTAAAATCTCAAAATTTTGTGACATTGCTACACTAAGGACAATTTTACATTGAAACCAAGCCAATTAACCTACAAACCTGTACGCCTTTGGAGTGTGGGAGGAAACCAAAGATCTCAGAGAAAACCCACGTAGGTCTTGGGGAGAAGGTACAAACTCCGTACAGACAGCACCCATAGTCAGGATCGAACCTGGGTCTCTGGTGCTGTAAGGCAGCAGCTCTACCATTGCACGACCAAGCTGCCCTGAAGATGCTTGAGCCTTGTTGGAAATTCAGGCAAGTGGAGAATAATATGTCGTTTTCCTGACATGCCATGTGGACGACAGGAAGCCTTGGGAGTGTCAGGAGCTGAAGCATTTGCAGTAGGATGCTTGGATTCTTACCTGACTCAGTTAAGATTTCAGTCAGTTCCCCAAGAGCTTTGAATATTAAAGAGAGTGATGCCCAGGAGTGGTTATATTGTTTAGACCAACTCTCTCTCTCTCTCTCTCTCTCTCTCTCTCTCTCTCTCTCTCTCTCTCTCTCTCTCTCTCCTTTATGATTATCACATTTAACAGCATGAGGGTGGATTCTGTAAATTTAGTGACTGCTGATAACCTCACTGTTCTGCTTAATCTGCTTGATTGCAAAGTCTGTGTCATTTTGATCTAAATATACCAGGAAAACAAATGAGATTCACAATACACCAGGAAAACAAAGTATTTCCAAACCTCGTTATAAGTGACAATAATAAATCTGAACCTAAAAGGTCTGAAGAAGGGTTTCGACTCGAAACGTTGCCTATTTCCTTCGCTCCATAGATGCTGCCTCACCCGCTGAGTTTCTCCAGCATTTTTGTCTACCTAAAAGGTTCAAGATCACTGAACTGGACTCTTAATTCCTAGCTATTGTTCCCCACCCTCAGCCTCTTCTCTTCTCTTCTCTTCCCCCTTCTTAAGCACGTCTAGGCTACTGAGATTTACCATTAGCCCTCGTGTCCATTCCACACTTGTTCACCATAGCAATGAAAGTGTGATTTGCTACTATAGGATATCCGATATAAGTTGAACCCTATTGAAAAGAAAATGGTAAGGAAATTGCAGCAAGGCTGCCACCAGTCACGGTTATTACTCCATAAAACCGACAGCTCTGGCATAAACATGGAACTCCAGGAGCTGCCGTCAGTGAAAGCCTGTTCCTCTGCAGAATGCAAAGAAGCAGAGATGCATTCAATATTGATTCTGTGAGATTTGAAGTGAATTTCAATTTTTTTTCTTTCGCAGGCTGCTGCAATACTCACTGAAATTGTTAAGGCTTGTTGAATAAAGTGTAGCTGAGTTTTAAATGGCCTTCTGAGTCGGAATTAATGGTGGTGACCTCTACCTCTGAAGAATTGGTTTGGACGTGAACAGATATTCACTCTTCTGCTATTTAAAAATTCCACGACTCGTTTAGAAAGCAAAATTAAATTTATTTTTAGAATTTGAACACTAGTTATTTTCTTTAAACATTTTTTTATAGACAATAGGTGCAGGAGGAGGCCATTCGGCCCTTTGAGCCAGCATCATCATTCAATGTGATCATGGCTGATCATCCCCATTCAGTACCCCATTCATGCCTTCTCCCCATATCCCCTGACTCCGCTATCTTTAAGAGCCGTATCTAACTCTCTCTTGAAAGTATCCAGAGGACCGGCCTCCACCGCCCTCTGAAGCAGAGAATTCCACAACTCTCTGTCCCAGTATTTATCTTGCTTTCTGTAAAAGATATATAAACCACATGTAGTTTTCACTTCCCTGTGAAAATTCCTCTGTATAGAGTCATACAGCGTGGAAACAGGTCCTTTGGCACAACTTGCCCACCCTGGCCAATATGTCCCACCTGCCTGTACTTGGACCATATCCTTCCAAACCTGTCCTATCCATGTACCTGTCCAATTGTGTCTTAATCATTACAATAGTCCCTGCCACAACGACCTCCTCTGCCAGCTCGTTCCATACACCCGCCACCCTTTGTGTGTAAAAAAAACCCAAAGCCCTCAGATGCCTATTAAATCTTTCCCCCTTCACCTTGAACCTATGTCTTCTGCGTCTCGATTCCCCTACTCTGGGCAAGAGACTATTTGTGTCTACCTGATCTATTCTTCTCATGATTTTATACACCTCTAAGATTACCCCTCATCCTCCTGCGCTCCAAGGAATAAAGTCCAGCCTGCTCAACCTCTCCCTATAGTTCACACCCTCTAGTCCACTCAACATCGTCGGAGGTCTTGTCTATACCCTTTCCAACTTGTCAAAATCTTTCATATAACATGGTTCCCAGAACTGAACACAATACTCTAACTGCGGCCTCACCAACGTCTTATACAATCGCAATATGGCCTCCCAACTTTTATACTAAATACTCTGACTGATGAAGGTCATTGTACCAAAAGCCTCTTTGACCACTCTATCTCTATAATACTACCATTCATTGTGTACATTCTGCCCATGTTAGACTTTCTAATATACAACACTTCACATTTCTCTTATTCAATGATTGGTTGCCATGGCTAATTGATCACTTTATTCACTCTGGTCTCCATAGGTTCAGTTGAGAGTCATGGACTGTTGGGGGAAACCCCCTAAATCATAGTGGCCAGCTCTCCTAAAGCATCAACCTTGTGTCATGATCCATAAAATCCATTATTTACACTGGTCCATTATGTCTTAATCCTTTCACTTTCCCCGCACTTGCATTAGATAAGCACAAATTTGACTTTCAATGTTATTATTTAAGTACAGAGGCCACATTTTGACATTTTGCTTACTTGTTTCTGAATGTTTCTATTTCTCAATACGTATCGCTCTTCAACATACAAGTAATGGGCCTGTCTCACTTACGCAAATATTTTTCGGAGACTGCCGGCACCCGTCATAGGTCGTAGCAGGTCGCCGAAAATGTTCATCATGTTGAAAATCCAGCGGCGACCAGAACAAGGTACGACTCTTTGGGCGACTGCTCACGACCATACAGGCTTCATAGTCGCCAGGGTGTCGCCTGTATGGTCATGAGTAGTCTCCTAGTCACCCAAGGAGTCGTAGCATCTTTCTGGTTGCCGCTGAATTTTCAACATGATGAACATTTTCAGCGACCTGCAACGATCTGTGAAGGGTGCCGGCAGTCGCCGAAAAAGTCACGTAAGTGGGACACGCCCGTAAGAAATCTTGATGCCTCCATCTTCAGAGAAAGTAGCAAGCACGCTACGCTAAGGCATCACGTTAAGGATCTTGAACCATGAGTTCCCAATCACTAAGTTTGGGCTAGTTACACGTTGGATCTTGTTGGCAGTCATGTCTTCGATATTCTTTCTTTTCCATCATCGTCCACAAGAGCTCTGGCAGTTAGACGGTTTTGTTTAGAGATTGACTAAATTCCTTTGTGTCAGTAAGAAGCAATGAGACAGTAGTCATCCTGCCTGTACATGCTGTTAAAAAGCACTTTCCAGTTAGATCACGTCTCCTGCTATTAACCCATTGCTTTGGACTTTGTTTCCCTTTTTCAGATGTGTATTCAGTTCCCTTTTCAAAGTAACAATGGAAGTTGCTCCCAACATAATGGAATTTTCCAGAAACAGTTTAATTATTGGAAATTTGTAAATTGGTGATGCAATGTTCAGCATTTTTGAATTAGGTACTTAATTGCAGACATGCTGGAAACATAATGTTTTATAGAAACTGACTCCTGAGGAGTATTTTCAACTTTCAGTGTTTTTATTTTACCTTTTTGTAGATTTTGTAGATTTACCTGGTTATTTTATCTTTGAAAAACTGCAACGGCTTTCACTTAAATAATAATTTTGTACTGTTGATACAGTTAATATCTGTAAAATCCACAATTTTAACTCGATAAAATGCAGGTGGGTAACTCATAATCACTTTTGGAAAAATGTCTTTGTAGTTCGAAATATTCTGCAAATAACCATGCAGGAGAAAACACAAGTTAATTTTGTTTCATTTGTGAAGGAAAATAATTTTGGTTGCAAAATATTTTCTGGTGTAATCCATATTCAATAAACGATTGTTTCAGTGGTATTTGGGCCTCTAATTGTGCAATGTGTGTGAGAGAACCCAGGCAAGACAATCTCTGGCAATGTATGTTTTTATAAAAACCAAGCAATATTCAACCTCTGTGACCAGATAAGCTTTACAAAGCCCCCTAAACAGGAGCTTGATCCTCTTGCTTCCACTGCTGTTCCTTTGTTTACCTTGCCTTGGACAGACAATGTATGTGTCAGTCAACTCACACAATCTTCTAAAGGATGTGTACACAGTAATACTGAATAACCCAGCACGCTCTGGACTAGTATTCTTGATTAGTGCGGGTGTCAGAGGTTACGGGGAGAAGGCAGGAGAATGGGGTTAGGAGGGTGAGATAGATCAGCCATGATTGAATGGCGGGGTAGACTTGATGGGCCGAATGGCCAAATCTACTCCTATCACTTATGAACTGACATTCAATTCAATTCAATGAACCTTATTTATCCGTTAGGAACTTCATTTGTGCAGAACATCAGTGCGTGTACAGTTCACATACCCAGCAACACAACACAATATACCACACACACCACATACCAGCAACACAACACAATATACCACACACATCACATACCAGCAACACAATATACCACACACATCGCATACCAGCAACACAACACAATATACCACACACATCACACACCCAGCAACACAACACAATATACCACACACATCACATACCCAGCAACACAACACAATATACCACACACATCACATACCAGCAACACAACACAATATACCACCAGGGCTGCCAACTCTCACGCTTTGAGCGTGAGACTCACGCCCTCAAGCAAACTCTCACGCCCTCACGCTCATCAGAGATTTCTCACGCTCAGTGGTGAGAAATTTTGTGATCAACGAAAATGTCAAAACTCGTATATGCATGGTCCGCGGGTGTTGGAGAGCAGGGGCTGCGGGAGGGATGGGAGCAGAACCAGCGGCCGGAACAGATGGGGGGAGTCGGGACGGACGAGTGTTTGCCGGGGCCAGCTTGTCGCTCGCTGCAGCTCTGGCCATGGAGCAGCTCCGGACAGTGCATGTCCCGGGCGTCGGAGCCGTCGGAAGCGTTGCTACGCCACTGCCGCTGCCGCGAGAGTCTCTGTGCCGAAGGGACAGACTCTCAAAGGGAGGTGGAGAGAATTTGAATCTCCTTTATTGTCATTCAGACCTTTCAGTCTGAACGAAATTTCAGTGCAGAGAGAGAGGGGAAGGAGACGGGGAGACAGTAGGGAGAGAGAGAGGGGGGTGAGAGGAGAGAGAGGGGAGCGACAGGGGGGGAGTGAATGGAGAGAGAGAAGGGGGGGGGGAAGAGGGGAGAGAGAGGTAGGGGAGAGAGAGGGGGGAGAGTGAGGTGGGAGAGGGGGGGGAAGTGAGAGAGGGGTGAGAGGAGAGAGAGGGGAGAGAGAGAGGGGGTGGAGAGGGAGGAGAGGGTAGGAGAGAATGGGAGAGAGAAGGGGAAGAGAGAGGGGTGGTAAAAGAGAGTGGGGGAAGAGGGGGAGGGGAAACGGGAAAGATAGAGATGGGGGCAAAGAAAAAGAGATAGAGACAGAGGAGAGAGGGGAGAGAGGGCAAGGGGGAAGTGAGGAGGGAGAAATGGGGAAGAGAGGAGAGAGGGGGAAGTGAGACAGATGAGAGAGGAGAGACAGAGAGAGAGGGGAAAGAGAGAGGGGAGAGTGTGTGGAGATGGAGAGAGAGGGGGGGATAGAGAGGGAGGGAGAAAGAGGTTGGGGGGAAGCGAGGGGGGAGAGAGAAGAGGGTGAGAGAGAGAAGAAAGAGAGGGGAGAGAGAGAGGAGAGAGAGGGGAGATAGAGGGGGAAGAGTAAGGTGGGAGGGAGAGAGGGGGGAAGAGGGGGGAGAGAGAGAAGAGAGGGAGAGAGGAGAGAGTGAGAGAGGGGAAAGAGAGGGGGAGGGGAGAGATAGAGGGGGAGAGAGAGAGAGGGGGGTTGAGAGGAGAGAGAGCGGAAGAGAGGTGGGAGAGAGAGAGAGTCTCTGTGTCGAATTTGCCCAGGTGACCGGCATGGATCAGGCTGCGGCTCGGTGCATCCTGGAGGACAACCAGTGGCTGCTGGAAGTAAGTACCAAGCACTGGGTAGAAACGGTGGAAGGTAGTGGACTTCAAATGGGGGTGGTTGGAGAAAGCATCCTGCTTGCCTGCTAGATTTTCACTTACTGTAATTGCAGGAAAAATGTTCCCGATGTTGGGGGCATTCAGAACCATGGGTCACAGTTTAAGAATAAAGGGGGGGGGGGGGGGCGGCAGTTAGGACTGAGATGAGGACAAACTTTCTTCACGTAGAGAATTGTGAATCTGTGGAATTCTCTGCCACAGAAGGCAGTGCAGGCCAATTCACTGGATGTTTTCAAGAGAGAGTTACATTTAGTTCTTGGGGCTAACGACATCAAGGGATATGGGGAAAAAACAGGAAAGAGGTACTGATTTTAGATGAATAGCCATGATCATATTGAATGGCAGTGCTGGCTCGAAGGGCCGAATGGCCTATTCCTGCACCTATTTTCTATGTTTCTATGCTTGAGTATATGGCAATAAAACTCGATCACTTGATTTTGAAGCATTCATGCATGGTGGAGGTATAATGTAGTCATAGAGTGATACAGTGTGAAAACAGGCCCTTCGGTGCAACTTGCCCACACCCGCAAACATGTCCCAGCTACGCCACCTGCTTTTGGTCCATACCTCCAAACCTGTCCTATCCATGTATCAGTCTAACTTTTTCTTAAACGTTGGGATGGTCCCTGCCTCAACTACCTCCTCTAGCAGCTTGTTCCATACACCCATCACCCTTTGTGTGGATAAAGTTGCCCCTTAAAAAGTTACCTCTTAAAAATACTTCATACAAAAAACATTGAAATCATACTTCTACAGTGCACTAAAACATGATTTTAATACATCAAATTTCAAAAAGTTCCTACCCTTCTTCCACACCCTCTCCCCACTCGGTTGCTCCACTCCCTCACCGGGTACACCCAAGGCCAGTGATCAGTGATCGCACAGCCTCCCCCCTTTCAAAAACGCTCCAATCCAATTTAAAGCATATATATTGCATTCAAGTGTAAGTTATAAGACTCGCTACAATATGCACCATATTGCACAATTTCAAGCTGAAAAATGCAAGTGTTCCGTACCAATGGGAGGGGGAACCCTCCTTCCACCCCCCCCCCCCCCCCCGGTCGCGATGCTCCCTCGGGCTTGGTCTCTCGCAAATTTCTCACTCCCAACTCTCACCCAATGTTGGCAGCCCTGATACCACACACATCACATACCCAGCAACACAACACAATATACCACACACATCACATACCCAGCAACACAACACAATATACCACACACACCACATACCAGCAACACAACACAATATACCACACACATCACATACCAGCAGTACAACACAATATACCACACACACCACATACCCAGCAACACAACACAATATACCACACACATCACACACCAGCAACACAACACAATATACCACACAACACATCACACACCCAGCAACACAACACAATATACCACACACATCACATACCAGCAGTCCAACAGTAGGTAACACTTGCAAAGCACAATACATGAAGAATGGGCAAGAAAAACATTAAAAGAATGTTACAAATGTATATATAAATTAATGAATAAATAAATAGATCAACTATTCATGAGTCTAATGGATGTAGGCTCGGAACTCGACATGGGTCTCTTAGTCCTGAATGTGAGTGCCCTGTATCTCTGGCCTGAGGGTAGAAGACTGTATTGGCTGTGCAGTGAGTGAGTGAGTGGTGTCTGAGACTATTTGTGTTCCTTTTAGTTTAGTCCTTCTATTGTAAATACTGATCAGTGGTTCCTGCTCCAGTCCCATTATTTTACTGCTCATTGATATGATTGTGTCTAGTGGGTTGCAATGGATGTTGGATAGTGACCCAAACCAGGCTGATTCAATGAAACATTTGTAAAAAGCTGTCAGGACTGGCTGGTGAACCTGAAGTCTGCGGAGTTTCCTCAGGAAAAAGAGGGGCTGCTGACACTTAGAAAAGATAGTTTCACTGTTTAGTTGGAAGGCAAGTTGGATATTGTTGGACTGGCAGGTGTGCCAGATTATTAGATGTTGTTTTCTATTAATAGCTCGACACCATTTTTAATTCACTTTGTTTAGATGTTACACGGTATTATAATAAACCTCTGAGTGAACCAGTAACTTTAAAAGGAGCGTGGAAAAAGAAAGCTCACCGATCTGTTCAAAGAAATTGTGGTTACCAGGGCCCAGGTGAGGTAGAAGGAAGAATGGACAACATCACCTGGCAAGCCAAATGCAGAACTGGCAGCGTTTCTGAATATGTTTCTGAAGAAGGGTCTCGACCCGAAACGTCACCCATTCCTTCCACCCACGCTGCCTGTCCCACTGAGTTACTCCAGCATTTTGCGTCTATCTTGGGATTTCTGAATAGACGGATTATAACGTATTATGGAGTTATATTGTATTGTGAAGTTGAATTATATTTTTAAGAGACATTCGTGGGTCCTGAGGTAACTTGTCATCTATTTGTCGAGCTTGGTGCAGAACTGATTTACAAGCTGTCTGTGAGGTGTTGATTGAGGAGGTGGGCTAAACCCAGACTTGGCCTTGATCTTGTTTCCTAGAATCATGTTTGGACAGGAGTGAAGCTTCATTGCATTTCAACCATGGAATGCCGTCATCTGAATTAAATCGTTTTGAACTGTATTTAAACAGCAGATCAGCTTGAGGAAAGGAACCATTTGTCATTTATGGCCCAATTCTGCTCTCACTGGCTTGTAAACTATTCCAAATTCTAACCTACTCCCAAATTTATCATGCACCACAAAAGTGGTTCCTTTTACTTGCCAGCTGGAGGTAACATCAAGGTGGATTCAGTAACATTTTGTGACATTGCTGCTTAATGCATGTTTGAAAGGCAACAGTTTGTTGTAAATATCTTATAATGAATAAGCCCTAGATTAGACAATCCAAAGTTGTTTTTGCCCAAACAGAAGGATGTTACTTGGGACCAGAACGTTAATTACCACTGAAAAGGTCCAAGCCAACGTAATCAATCTAATTTAATGCATCGGATGCCATATACACACCAAATCTTCCAGAAAGCTATTTGTGAGCAATTAACTGAGATGTGATGGTGGGGTGGGTGGGTAGGGGGTAGGGTGTGGGGGGGTAGGGGGTAGGGTCGGGGGGGGTAGGGGGTGTGGGGGTAGGGTCGGGGGGGGGGGGAGGGTCGGGGGGGAAGGTGTAGGGGGTAGGGTGGGTAGGGGGTAGGGTGTGGGGGGAAGGGTGTAGGGGGTAGGGTGGGTAGGGGGTAGGGTCAGGGGGGTAGGGTGTGGGGGGAAGGGTGTGGGGGGAAGGGTGTGGGGGGGTAGGGGTTAGGGTCGGGGAGGTAGGGTCGGGGGGGTAGGGGGTAGGATGGGTAGGGGGTAGGGTGGGTAGGGGGTAGGGGATGGGGTGGGATGTGAAGGAGATTCTAGATTGGGGAAATATCCAACTTTTCTTTTGAAAAGGTCCTTTTCTAAGTTTTTTAAATGTATTTGTTGCTCGAATGTGGACACTGGGATTTTTTGTTACTTTCTCAATGCCACTTGAGCTGAACAACTTGCTCAGTCTCTTTGAAGGGAAGTTAAGAATGAACCTCTTATTGGAACTGGAGTTGCATCTTGACCAGATAAGGATGGCAGATTCTCTTCCCTCCAGCAAACCAAAGAGGTTTTGAATAACTAGATAACAGTTACATGGCTGCTATTATTCACACCAGTTGCCTAGTTTTATGAATGAATTCAATGATACTTTATGGTCTCATCTACCTAGATACAGTGAAATACTTTGTTTAGCGTACAACCCAGTAAAATCATACACTGACCTTACCTCAGCCGTACACAAGTGTCTCCACGTTTCTGGTGCAGACAAAGTTGCAAAAGTTCACCAAACAGTCCCATCTTCTGCCAGCCGCTGCACATGGCTGTAGCCCCCCAACAGGCCCCCCCCCCCACCCACCAGGTCCCCCCCACCCCCTTGCCGGGACTTGTTTACACGAATATTAAAACCAATGTTGGTGCCTTATATTGGAAATTCGTCCATTGGAGAAATTTTGTTGTTCATTCACTTCAGGAATCCTATATAAGAATAGAAAACCACTTCTAAATGATGATGTTAACCACTACATTGAACTAAACCCTCGTTATACTTCATTGTCATCCAGGTCTAACTTTTGTTTGTTCTTTGTACCGTAGCATAATGCAACTAGGCTTACTTAGCTTGCTGTCAGAACTTTCCACTATTGAAGTTGTTGGATTTATCCTTCTCCCTATGGATGGCTTGTTTTAAAGAACATGACAATTTGGAGAGTGATTGAAATTTATCAAGAAGACAATATAACATGAGTAACAGGGTAATCATTCAATCTACGATGGTAACTTTGTGGTTTGAAGGAGAAAGAAACTACCCTCTTAGTTCATCTGATGTTAAAGAAATACTTCTCTCTGCACTTCAGAACTACTTGCACTCTCGATATGGTATCTTAAAGAAAACTGCCCTGTTCCTATGGACGATGAAGCAGGATTTGGGAAAAATATGTAAATACTGGTCTGCTTGTAAATTCGTAGTTCTAAAATGAAGCCATTTTGGAACATTTCTCGTAGGTCAACAGATGCATGTTGCACCAATTTAAATGAGCACTGCCAATGCTGCATAGCAAAACATTGGCACCACTCTGTAAAGAACTGCAGATGCTGGTAAAATCAAAGGTAGACTGGAGAAACTCAGCGGGTGAGGCAGCATCTATGGAGAGAAGGAATTGGCGACATTTTGAGTCGAGACCCTTCTTCAGACAGAATTACAGATGCTTGTTTATCCCAAATATAGACGCAAAATCCTGGACTAACTCGGCGGGTCAGGCAGCAACTCTGGAGATAATGGATGGGTGAACTTTTGGATCAGGGCCCTTCACAGTGATTAGTGTCACTCTCGTGCCTTGAGTTCTTTTTGCATTCTTTCCCCTGGCCTGCAATCCATAAAACGATAAGACATGGGAGCAGAATTAGGCCATTCGGCTCATCGAGTCTGCACCGCCATTTGATCATGGCTGATCCATTATTCCCTCTCAACCCCGTTCTCCTATCTTCTCCCCATAACCTTTGACGGCCTGTAATCTGCATTGATGTAATGGACTTGCTGATGCTGGATGTAACCCTTCACTCACCTTCTAGCTCAAGGGCACTCGCCCGAAAAACCTCGAGCTGGATCCACTATCAGCGATGAAACCGCGAGCTAGA
The DNA here is from genome assembly GCF_010909765.2 of Amblyraja radiata. Classification (NCBI taxonomy): domain Eukaryota; kingdom Metazoa; phylum Chordata; class Chondrichthyes; order Rajiformes; family Rajidae; genus Amblyraja; species Amblyraja radiata. The sequence continues at coordinate 676,254 of NC_045958.1, read as the reverse complement.
TCAACCGACCGTGCATGCACGCACGCGCTCACACACACACACACACACACACACACACACACACACACACACACACACACACACACACACACACACACACACACACACACACACTGGGGTACACACACACACACACACACACACACACACACACACACACACACACACACACACACGCACACGTCTGAAATTCACACCCGCGATGAAGAGGAAGGTAAAAGACGGCTGCACAGTAACAGGGGGGGGGGGGGGGGGAGAGAAGGGGAGAGAGGGGGGAGAAGGAGTGGAGATACTTGTAAGAAGTATAATAAAGTTTAGCGGGCATTTTACCTACCGGTCCGTTTTCCTTGGTCCTGAAAACTCCAATGAGCCAATTTAAATGCCCGGTCAGTGAAGGAGAATGCCTACGGCTGCCCTCGACTGCCTGTAACGAAATAGCAACCCCACTCCACTGCACTGCGAGCTCAAAAGAACAATGCCGACCAATTTTTACTCGCAGAAAATTTTTCAACATGCCGAAACATTTTCCGCGACCTAGCTGAGGCCACGAGTGTGCGGGAACTTCCCTCGAGCATGAAAGAGAGTTCCAATGATCTCATAGGGACTACTAGGACCACGTGTCGACTAGGCTGCGAGTTTGAGTCAAAGGCAAACTCTTCTAAACTCACAGATTAGGTCGCCGTAGTGGGACAGCCCCTTAAGTTTCAATGAGATCCCTGTCAACCTTCTAAACTCCATCGAGTAGAGGCCCAGTGCTATCAAACGCTCATCGTATGCTAACCCACTCATTCCGGAATCATTCTTGTAAACCTCCTCTGGACCCTCTCCAGAGCCAGTACATCCCTCCTCTGGACCCACTCCAGAGCCAGTACATCCCTCCTCTGGACCCACTCCAGAGCCAGTACATCCCTCCTCTGGACCCACTCCAGAGCCAGTACATCCCTCCTCTGGACCCACTCCAGAGCCAGTACATCCCTCCTCTGGACCCACTCCAGAGCCAGCACATCACTCCTCTGGACCATCTCCAGAGCCAGTACATCACTCCTCTGGACCCTCTCCAGAGCCAGCACATCACTCCTCAGATATTGGGACTGAATTTACCCACAGTACTCTAAATGTGGCCTGACCAGCACCGTATAGAGCCTCAGCATTACATCTCTGGTTTTGTGTTCCAGTCCTCTTGATATAAATGCTCACAGTGAATTTGCCTTTTGACCAGCAAGCTCAAGATGTTTGTTTTGTATGAGGGTCCTGAAACTTCCGGCACTTAAAACTGAGTGATGCCAGCTGTTCCGTGTAGAACTGTTGAGAATATTAAGTAAAACCTTGAGTTTAGAAATGTATAAGCTGCTTTCCCATTTTGCTGTGCAGATCATCAATCAATTGCAGTATTGAGAGATTAATAAGATTACAAGGAAAGTGAATCGAATGCTTCGACTGCAGGCAATGTCTTGCAATTTGTTTTAAAAGGATGAAGATGAGAAGTATAATTCAAGCAAGATGCAGGAGAGTATTTTCCTCTTCATAATATTATAGGCTTTTTTGCAATCTAGGTACTGCCGGCTTCACGTTCAACATCTCAGAAATATTTGAAATAGCTGTAGCTTGAGGGGAATGAAATAAATGGTAGTTTGCGCCAAGCCGCAGCATGGTTCATGAGATGCACTCTTGCTTCTGAGTCACCAGGTTGGGGGTTCAATCCCGGCTGCAGTACTTGAATACATAATTCAAGCTGACACTGCATTGCGGTGGTGAGGTTGTGTTGTGCTGTTGGCAACGTCGTCTCTTGAAAGAGCCTCATCTGTCTGCTCAGGCAAGTGTAGCATATTCCATCAAACTATTTAAAGAAATGTTGAATAATACCCGCCTTGTGCTGGTTGACGTTGTTCAGTTGTAAGAATGTACTGTCTGGAGATACTCCCATGTATAAGATGAGCTCTATTCATGTAGTTTACCCAGTTTATCTACTTAGCAACGCTGACTCCAGAAATAACTCATTGCCTCTAAACTGCCTTGGGCCATTGAGGGTTTGTTCACTAATGAACGAGTCCTTATTGCGGATGAATTCTTTGATGCCAAGGTGTGGGGGGACAAGTTGCCAAGTGGGAATATTCTGGGAGATGACAACTTTGTCCTAAAGCAACAAACAATCTGCTTGGAAGTACTCGGTGGGTCAGGCAGCATCTGTGGAGATGGGGGTTGCAGGGGAGAGAACTGTTGATGTTTTTGGAGCCAACCCCTGATGAGGACTTCCCCACCTGGCTACTCCTTCCATCATTAGCGCTGTTCAGATGGCATGAAATTGCAGAGAAATGTTGGAGCAGCTCAGACCATCACACAAACCAATCTCCCTTCCATTGAGTCCATTTATACCTCACGCTGCCTCGGCAAGGCCAGCAGCATAATCAAGGACGGATCGCACCCTGGCCACTCCTTCTTCTCCACGATCCCATCGGGCAAAAGGTACAGAAGTGTGATCACGCACACCTCCAAACAATCCCAACTGAACCAAGCAACCTTTATTCCCTTATGGTGCATCTGTACACCACGAATGGCTCGACGGTAACCATGTATAGTCTTTCTGCTGCATGGTTGGCCCACAACAAAAGCTTCGGTACATGGTGATAATATACTAAACTCAAACTAAACTAGATTGTCACAGTGATGCCATAGCTCTCATTATCAAATTACAAGTTGCTTGCTAATGCCCCAGCACAAATTCCTCCTCTGGGCAATTCTTCTTGCTCTGCCACTTCCCTCTCATTTAAAACTCTCATTCTCTGCTGCCAACGTACCATAAACATTTTCTCTTCAGGAGCGTCCACTGGTTTTTGCTATCAGCGTGTTTTTCTGACCAACTCATCATTCTTGGTGATTTTGATATCCATCTTTAGATTGTTGTAACCTTTCTCCTTTCGACTTTAGGGATAACACATGGAAACAGGCCCATTCAGCCTGTCCGTCCGACAATAATAATAATAATAATAATACATTTTATTTATGGGCGCCTTTCAAGAGTCTCAAGGACACCTTACAAATATTTAGCAGGTAGAGGAAAAACATGTAAGGGGAATGAAATAAATAGTAGAGACATGACTAGTACACAAAGTAAAGACAGAAATTCAATACAAAACACAGTATGAGGCAATTAATGTACAGATGAAAAGGGAGGGGGACGTGGGGCTAAGGATAGGCAGAGGTGAAGAGATGGGTCTTGAGGCGGGACTGGAAGATGGTGAGGGACACGGAATTGCGGATCAGTTGGGGGAGGGGTTTCCAGAGCCTGGGAGCTGCCCTGGAGAAGGCTCTGTCCCCAAAACTGCGGAGGTTGGATTTGTGGATGGAGAGGAGACCGGCTGATGTGGATCTGAGGGACCGTGAGGGTTGGTAGGGGGAGAGGAGGTCAGTGAGATATGGGGGGGCCAGATGGTGGAGGGCTTTGTAGGTGAGGACCAGGATTTTGTAGTTGATCCGGTGGGAGATGGGAAGCCAGTGAAGTTGTTTGAGGACTGGAGTGATGTGATGCCAGGATTTGGTGTGGGTGATGAGTCGGGCGGCTGCGTTCTGGACCAGTTAGAGTCGGTTGATGTAGGTGGAGCTGATGCCAAGGAGAAGTGAGTTGCAGTAGTCCAGTCGGGAGGAGATGAAGGCATGGATGAGTCTTTCAGCAGTGGGAGGTGTGAGAGAGGGTCTGAGTTTGGCGATGTTGCGGAGATGCAAGAAGGACAATCACCCCAAGCACTAGCTCTACCTACACACTAGGGACAAGTGACAGAAGCCAATTAACCTACACATCTGTACGTCTTTGGAGTGTGGGAAGGGACTGGAGTACCCAGAGACAACCCACGCAGTCACAGGCTCCATACAGACAACACCCGTAGTCAGGATTGAACCCGGGACTCTGGTGCTGTAAGGCAGCAACTCTACCACTATGGCACTGTGCCACCTTTTATTGCCTTTTTTTTTTGCCTTTTCACAGAGCTTTGCTTCATTCTCTGAAATCTTCAAACGTTCCCCAGCAATCTATTCTTTGCTCTCTTCTACAAACTGTGTGCATGTTGCTCGTATGCAATCTTACCATTACTGTTCCCGCAGAAAGATCCGCTTCTCCATTTCCTTTAGTGGATGTGATCTGCTGCTTTCACTTGAATCCCAGCCTCCAGCTCCTCTTCCAAATCCTCGTGAACTTGTGGTTTCTCTCTCGAGACTTCCAGTCTACACCAACGTCTTTGAATGTGATGTAGCATCACATATTTGTCCATCACATGTTTGAAATCCCATCATTTGGATTTCAGTCTCGGACAATGTACCCAAAACACCTTTGTTAACATCATTAATGGCATACTTTCTGACTGTGACAAGGTTATCCCTGGCCACATCCAAATTGAATTTTGAATTTCCTTTATTGTCATTCAGACCTTTTAGTCTGAACGAAATGTCGTGCCTGCAGCCATACATACAATAATAGACAACAGAACAGACAGTAAACTTCAGTGGTGGGCAAATTAATGGAAAAGATACTTAGAGATAATATATATAAGCATCTGGATAAACAGGGTCTGATTAGGAACAGTCAACATGGATTTGTGCCTGGAAGGTCATGTTTGACTAATCTTCTTGAATTTTTTGAAGAGGTTACTAGGGAAATTGACGAGGGTAAAGCAGTGGATATTGTCTATATGGACTTTAGTAAGGCCTTTGACAAGGTTCCTCATGGAAGGTTGGTTAAGAAGGTTAAACTGTTGGGTATAAATGCAGGAATAGCAAGATGGATTCAGCAGTGGCTGAATGGGAGAAGCCAGAGGGTAATGGTGGATGGCTGTTTGTTGGGTTGGAGGCAGGTGACTAGTGGGGTACCTCAGGGATCTGTGTTGGGTCCACTGTTGTTTGTCATGTACATCATTGATCTGGATGATGGTGTGGTAAATTGGATTAGTAAGTATGCAGATGATACCAAGATAGGTGGTGTTGTGGATAATGAAGAGGATTTCCAAAGTCTACAGAGAGATTTAGGCCATTTGGAAAAATGGGCTGAAAGATGGCAGATGGAGTTTAATGCTGATAAATGTGAGGTGTTACACCTTGGCAGGACAAATCAAAATAGGACGTACATGATAAATGGTAGGGAATTGAAGAATACAGTTGAACAGAGGGATCTGGGAATAACGGTACATAGTTCCTTGAAGGTGGAATCTCATATAGATAGGGTGGTAAAGAAAGCTTTTTGTATGCTAGCCTTTATAAATCAGAGCATTGAGTATAGAAGCTGGGATGTAATGTTAAAATTGTACAAGGCATTGGTGAGACCAAATCTGGAGTATGGTGTACAATTTTGGTCGCCCAATTATAGGAAGGATGTCAACAAAATAGAGAGAGTACAGAGGAGATTTACTAGAATGTTGCCTGGGTTTCAACAACTAAGTTACAGAGATAGGTTGAATAAGTTAGGTCTTTATTCTCTGGAGCGCAGAAGGTTAAGGGGGGACTTGATAGAGGTCTTTAAAATGATGAGAGGGATAGACAGAGTTGATGTGATCAAGCTTTTCCCTTTGAGAATAGGGAAGATTCAAACAAGAGGACATGACTTCAGAATTAAGGGACAGAAGTTTAGGGGTAACATGAGGGGGAACTTCTTTACTCAGAGAGTGGTAGCGGTGTGGAATGAGCTTCCAGTGGAAGTGGTGGAGGCAGGTTCGTTGGTATCATTTAAAAATAAATTGGATAGGCATATGGATGAGAAGGGAATGGAGGGTTATGGTATGAGTGCAGGCAGGTGGGACTAAGGGAAAAAAGTTGTTCGGCACGGACTTGTAGGGTCGAGATGGCCTGTTTCCGTGCTGTAATTGTTATATGGTTATATGGTTATATTATATGGTTAAACACAAATTAACATCCACCACAGTGAGTCCACCAAACACCTCCTCACTGTGATGGAGGCAAAAATCTTAGGGCTGCAGTCTCTTCCCTCCTCTTCTCCCTCTGCGCTGAGGCGATACCCCACGGGCGATGGTACAACCAGTCCCGCGGCTCACCGAACCCCGCGAACGGGCCGGTTCAAACACCGCGGCCCGAGGTGGTCGAAGCTGCCGCCCTCCAGTCCAGCGGACGCAGCTGTTGACAACGTCGTCCACTGGCCCGCTGCCGAACCCTGGACTCAGGCCGCCGCCGCCAGAACGCCCCCCCACGGGAGCGCCGTTTCCCTCGAGCTGGGCCGCCCCGATGAGAGCGCCGTCCCACCATCGAGCTGGGCCGCCCTCACGGGAACTACCATCCTCCAGTGTTTTAATTAGATTAGATTAGATTAGATTATTTAATGACCACACAGTCAAGTTGGTGGAATTCAGGTTCAGTACAGGATGTTACAAGGTAGGCTGATTCCCGTCTAATTAGGGTTCTTAGAGTTGTACAGCACAGAAGCTGACCTGGCATGGAAACCGTATGCTTTGTTTGGCCATTTGGGTTGGATTATGCTCATTCCAATTCCGTTAGCCATCTAATTATATCTGGAGAATTACTTGCAATGACCTCATTCAGTATGGTGTTCCCCAAGTATCTATGCTTGATTGCCTTCTAACTACCTGTATGTTGCTCCTCAGCAAACCACACCGCTTGTTTCCATTTATACCTAATGACACCAAACATGGCATCACCACTGTCCCGTTATTTCTGATCCAGCACTGGATGAGCAGAAATTGTTCCCAACTTAATATTGAGGGTTTTGTTCTTGGTCTCTGGCTGCATACATTTGTACCCAGACCACTGACCAAGAAATTGTCTGAAAGGAAGCAGGAACTGTCTGCAACTTGATGTACTATTTGATCGTGAGTTGTGTTTTGGGCCTCGTATTTGTGCAACCATGTCCATAAATATTACCTGATATTTTTTGCCATCTTCAGCTTGTTTGTAGTTGAACCCACCTCATGCATTTTGCTACCTCCAGATCAGACATCCCTGTAGGGCTTCACTGCACCCCCTATAGACTGGAGGCCGTCTTGCACCCCCTCTTGCACCCCCTATAGACTGGAGGCCGTCTTGCACCCCCTCTTGCACCCCCTATAGACTGGAGGCCGTCTTGCACCCTCTATAGACTGGAGGCCGTCTTGCACCCCCTCTTGCACCCCCTATAGACTGGAGGCCGTCGTGCACCCCCTCTTGCACCCCCTATAGACTGGAGGCCGTCCAAACCTCTGCCGTCTATGTCAAATCAACTCAAGTTGATTGCCATATTCACAAGTACAGCAAGGTGCAGATACAATCTTGCTTGCAGCAGCATCACAGACTCGGATAACACACAAAACAATAAATGATACATAAATTCTGTCAGACGGTAAAAAGCTAAAGATTGCAAACAAAAACAAGGCACTAGTGCAAAGTGCAAATAGTAACAAGTCTATGGAAGTGCAAGAGGTGGTCTATGGTGTTCCATTGCTTAGGATTAGGATTGTAAAGTTACTTTAGGAACCGGATGATAGTGGGAAAGTACTTGTTCAGAAATTGTCAGTGATTTTTTTTTTGTTGCTTTTGATTCTAGACTAGGTGTTGCCTTAAGGGGCTGTCCCACTGCGGCGACCTAATCCGCGAGTTCTGGCGAGTTTGCCCTCGACTCATACTGGCAGCATGGTCGACATGAGGTCGTAGGAGGTCTTTGTAACTCTCCTTCATGCTCGAGAATAGTCCCCGTGTACTCGAGGCCCCAGCTAGGTCGCGGCGTATTTTTCAACGTTGTAAAATGCCTGTGAGTAAAAAAAGGTCTCCATGGAAAAAATCAATACTTTTTTTACTCGTAAGTTTAGTCGTAGTAGGTCAGCATGTTAGTCGTAGGTAATCGAGGGTAATCGAAGGTAGTCGATGATAGTCTTCATCATAGTCGAAGGGAGGTCGAAGGAGATCGAAGGAGATCGTCTCCACTCTCCACTATTCGGTGTCCAATTTTCCCGAAGTTAGTCGTAGCTAGTCTTCAACATAGTCGAAGGAAGTCTTCAACATGACATTTTTTCCAACTCTCCTAAGCTCTTCTAAACTCGCCAATTAGGTCGCCCAAGGCTAATGTACAGTCCCTTGAAAACAAAGTGGAGGACTTAAGGGCAAGACTGCTTTATCAAAGGGAGCTGAGGGAATGCTCTGTGTTCTGTTTCACAGAGACATGGCTCACCCCCAGCTCCCCAGACTCAGCAGTCCAGCCTGAAGGGTTCTCCATCCACCGCATGGACCGTACCCTGGCATCTGGGAAAGGGAGAGGAGGGGGCGTCTGCCTCATGGTCAACTCTGCGTGGTGTTCCGACGTGGCAGTCCTGTCCAACTCCTGCTCTCCACACCTCGAACATCTGGCGGTGAAGTGCCGTCCCTTCTACCTCCCGAGAGAATTCACCTCCGTTATCCTGACCGCGGTCTACATCCCACCCCAGGCAGACGTCCGTCTGGCACTGGAGGAGCTGCAGGCCGTGGTCAACAAACACCAGACGTCTTACCCCGAGGCATTTACCACCATTGCTGGGGACTTCAATAAGGCGAACCTCAAGAAATCACTCCCTAGCTTCCACCAACATGTCTCCAGCTTCACCAGAGGACCTAACACCCTCGACCACTGCTACACCACCATCAAGAATGCCTATCGTTCTATCCCTCGCCCTCACTTCGGTAAATCCGACCATACTGCGGTGCTGCTTCTTCCTGCCTACAGGCAGCAATTGAAGAGCGCACCCCCAGAAGTGAGGACAGCACAGAGCTGGTCGGGGGGGGGGGGGGGGGGGGGGGGCAGAAGAACAACTCCAGGACTGTTTGGAGTCTGTAGACTGGGCAATGTTCAAGGACTCGGCAACGGACTTGAACGAATATGCCACAGTCGTTACAGACTTCATAAAGAAATGTGTGGAGGACTGCATCCCTACAAAAACCTTCCGAGTGTTTCCCAATCAGAAACCTTGAATGAACTTTGAGATCCGCACTCTCCTGAAGTCCAGACACTGGGCATTCACCTCCAATGATACAGTGGCCTACATGAAGACCAGATACGACCTTGGTAAGGCCATCAAAAAGGCCAAAAGGGACTTCTGCTCCAAACTGGAGGACGAGACAGATGTTCGGCAGCTGTGGCAGGGTCTGAATGCAATCACCTCCTACAAGGCAAAACCAGGAGGCAGCTCGAATGCCGGTGTAACATCACTCCCTGACGAGCTCAATGCATTTTACGCACGCTTTGACAGGGAGAATACTGATGTGCCTTCCCGATCCCCCATTCGCTGTGATGGTATTTCAGTCTCAGTCACAGAGGCCGATGTCAGGAAATCCTTCAGAGGGGTGAACCCCCGAAAAGCACCTGGACCTGATGGTATACCCGGTCGTGTTCTAAAAACCTGTGCGGACCAACTGGCGGGAGTTTTTACGGACATTTTCAACCTCTCACTTCTGAGGTCTGAGGTCCCCACCTGCTTTAAAAGGGCATCAATTATACCGGTGCCCAAGAAGAGTAAGGTGACGTGCCTCAATGACTATCGACCAGTGGCACTAACGCCGGTGGTGATGAAGTGCTTTGAGAGGTTGATCATGGAGCAAATCAACTCCTACCTCGATAAAAACCTGGACCCACTGCAGTTCGCGTACCGCCACAACAGATCAACGGTGGATAGAAACATAGAAACATAGAAACATAGAAATTAGGTGCAGGAGTAGGCCATTCGGCCCTTCGAGCCTGCACCGCCATTCAATATGATCATGGCTGATCATCCAACTCAGTATCCCGTACCTGCCTTCTCTCCATACCCTCTGATCCCCTTAGCCACAAGGGCCACATCTAACTCCCTCTTAAATATAGCCAATGAACTGGCCTCGACTACCCTCTGTGGCAGGGAGTTCCAGAGATTCACCACTCTCTGTGTGAAAAAAGTTCTTCTCATCTCGGTTTTAAAGGATTTCCCCCTTATCCTTAAGCTGTGACCCCTTGTCCTGGACTTCCCCAACATCGGGAGCAATCTTCCTGCATCTAGCCTGTCCAACCCCTTAAGAATGTTGTAAGTTTCTATAAGATCCCCTCTCAATCTCCTAAATTCTAGAGAGTATAAACCAAGTCTATCCAGTCTTTCTTCATAAGACAGTCCTGACATCCCAGGAATCAGTCTGGTGAACCTTCTCTGCACTCCCTCTATGGCAATAATGTCCTTCCTCAGATTTGGAGACCAAAACTGTACGCAATACTCCAGGTGTGGTCTCACCAAGACCCTGTACAACTGCAGTAGAACCTCCCTGCTCCTATACTCAAATCCTTTTGCTATGAAAGCTAACATACCATTCGCTTTCTTCACTGCCTGCTGCACCTGCATGCCCACTTTCAATGACTGGTGTACCATGACACCCAGGTCTTGCTGCATCTCCCCTTTTCCTAGTCGGCCACCATTTAGATAATAGTCTGCTTTCCTGTTTTTGCCACCAAAATGGATAACCTCACACTTATCCACATTATACTGCATCTGCCAAACATTTGCCCACTCACCCAGCCTATCCAAGTCACCTTGCAGTCTCCTAGCATCCTCCTCACAGCTAACACTGCCCCCCAGCTTAGTGTCATCCGCAAACTTGGAGATATTGCCTTCAATTCCCTCATCCAGATCATTAATATATATTGTAAATAGCTGGGGTCCCAGCACTGAGCCTTGCGGTACCCCACTAGTCACTGCCTGCCATTGTGAAAAAGACCCGTTTACTCCTACTCTTTGCTTCCTGTTTGCCAGCCAGTTCTCTATCCACATCAATACTGAACCCCCAATGCCGTGTGCTTTAAGTTTGTAAACTAATCTCTTATGTGGGACCTTGTCGAAAGCCTTCTGGAAGTCCAGATACACCACATCCACTGGTTCTCCCCTATCCACGCTACTAGTTACATCCTCGAAAAATTCTATAAGATTCGTCAGACATGATTTACCTTTTGTAAATCCATGCTGACTTTGTCCAATGATTTCACCACTTTCCAAATGTGCTGCTATCCCATCTTTAATAACTGACTCTAGCAGTTTCCCCACTACCGATGTTAGACTAACTGGTCTGTAATTCCCCGTTTTCTCTCTCCCTCCCTTCTTAAAAAGTGGGGTTACGTTTGCTACCCGCCAATCCTCAGGAACTACTCCAAAATCTAAAGAGTTTTGAAAGATTATTACTAATGCATCCACTATTTCTGGAGCTACTTCCTTAAGTACTCTGGGATGCAGCCTATCTGGCCCTGGGGATTTATCGGCCTTTAATCCATTTAATTTACCCAACACCACTTCCCGGCTAACCTGGATTTCACTCAATTCCTCCAACTCCTTGCTATTTCCGGCAGATTATTTATGTCTTCCTTAGTGAAGACGGAACCAAAGTAGTTATTCAATTGGTCCGCCATATCCTTGTTCCCCATGATCAACTCACCTGTTTCTGACTGCAAGGGACCTACATTTGTTTTAAATGCGATCTCGCTGGCCCTCCACTCCGCACTGGACCACTTGGACAACAAAAACTCATATGTCAGGCTGTTATTCATTGATTACAGCTCGGCATTCAACACAATCATCCCCTCCAAACTGGTTACCAAACTCGCAGAACTGGGTCTCTGCGCACCCCTCTGCAACTGGATCCTCGACTTCCTCGTCCACAGACCACAGTCTGTTCGTATTGGTGGAAATGTGTCAGCCTCGATAACAATCAGCACGGGAGCACCTCAAGGCTGCGTGCTCAGCCCCCTGCTGTACTCACTCTATACCCATGACTGCGTAGCGAACCACAGTGCGAACTCCATCATCAAGTTCGCTGACGACACCACTATTGTGGGGCGTATCACTGATGGGGATGAGTCAGAATACAGAAGAGAGATCGAGCAACTGTCCATATGGTGCCAGCGCAATAACCTGGCCCTCAACACCAGCAAAACCAAGGAACTGATTGTGGACTTTGGAAGGAGTAGGAGGGGGACCCACAGCCCCATTTATATCAACGGGTCGATGGTTGAAAGGGTCAAGAACTTCAAATTCCTGGGCGTGCACATCTCTGAAGATCTTTCCTGGTCCGAGAACACTAACGCAATTATCAAAAAAGCACATCAGCGCCTCTACTTCCTGAGAAGATTACGGAGAGTCGGTTTGTCAAGGAAGACTCTCTCTAACTTCTACAGGTGCACAGTCGAGAGCATGCTGACCGATTGCATCGTGGCTTGGTTCGGCAATTTGAGCGCCCTGGAGAGGAAAAGACTACAAAAAGTAGTAAACACTGCCCAGTCCATCATCGGCTCTGACCTTCCTTCCATCGAGGGGATTTATCGCAGTCGCTGCCTCAAAAAGGCTGGCAGTATCATCAAAGACCCACACCATCCTGGCCACACACTCATCTCCCTGCTACCTTCAGGTAGAAGGTACAGGAGCCTGAAGACTGCAACAACCAGGTTCAGGAATAGCTACTTCCCCACAGCCATCAGGCTATTAAACCTGGCTCAGACAAAACTCTGATTATTAATAACCACTTTCTGTTATTTGCACTACCAGTTTATTTATTCATGTGTGTATATATTTATATCATGGTATATGGACACATGTATCTGTTTTGTAGTAAATGCCTACTATTTTCTGTGTGCTTAAGCAAAGCAAGAATTTCATTGTCCTATACATAGGTATGTTGCAAAGCCTACCTGAAGCGTCTTTGAAAATCTGCCGCTGCGGGTGTGCGCGATTTTGGCGCCGTTTAGAGGGGGCGGGTTTAAAACGCGATTTTCTCTAGGCTGTTCAAATCGAAGATGTTCAGCCTAGTTAATTATTAACGAAAAATCGCTGGAAGACCCCGTCGCAAAAGCTATTATTAGTTTTAAAGGCCTCGTATAATAGTTATAGTAGTTTAAAAATCAATCTCTAAACCCGCGACCGCCAGCAACCGCAGGGTCTCATAAAGCAAACCACAGAAGGTAGGCTGTATATTTTTACATTAAAAAGGGCTTCTAAAGATCCCTTTATACAAAGTTTAATATTGCGAGTAGCTCATTTTGGGCCCATTATATCCCGCAGTATTTTTCTGGGCATTTGGGGCACAAATCTACCGCAATGTGAACGTTCTAAACCAGCGCGTTCCACAGGGACCCACTGGAAAGCTGATTTAAACGGGCATTTATTTACAGCAATTGAACACTGAATTCCTTCCATTTGGCCTATAAATTAATGTAAATGAGATTTAAAAATCATGTTTTATTGTGAATTATTTGTGAATATTATTTGGACATTTAGGCTATTTAAAAATGTTAATCATTTATTAAGAAATGGATAGATGTTTAGATCTAGTAATTGAAGTCTGAAATTAGCTACAATTAGGTAACTAACTAATTATATGCTTTAATTTCAGGTCATCCAAGTAAGATTATTTTATATTTGTTTCAGAATGCTTCAATCTATGATAACTGAAAATTTCATTCAGTTCTCTTAATTTTTAAGAAAGTTATGGGCTTTTGACTGTTCACGATCACAGCTTTTTTGTTATGTCCATAGAAAATCAATAGGGAACAAGATGCTAATTTCCGAGTATGAAAATGGCCATAACTTTTTAAATACTTGAGATATGAAAGTGAATTAGGTGTCAAATTAAACTTATTTTTATGCTTTATCTGATGGGATAAATTACAGACTTGATTTTTAAAATCTCAAAATTTTGTAACATTGCTACTATACAGGGACACATGACAATAAACTCACTTGAACTTGAACTTGAAGTAGGACAGCCCCTTTAGTATTTTTAAATGTTCATCCTGCTTTACAAATTCATTCTTGATGATCTCCTTCCGTACATTTTTATAATTTCCCTCAACCCCCATTCTTCAAAATGATGCCACTGGATTGTCCTGTGTAGTCCTCCCATTATTGGTCTTCAGCTGCCAAAGATGAAAGCGCTGAAATTCCATCTACCTCTCAACCTCTTTCTATTCCTTTAAGAACTGGTGTGGGACAGTGGCACAATGGTAGAGCTGCTGCCTTACAGTGCCAGAGACCCGTGTTCAATCCTGATTCTAGGTGCTGTGTGTACAGAGTTTGTACGTTCTCCCTGTGACCTTGTGGGCTTTCTCTTGGTGCTCCGGTTTCCTCCCACACTTCAAAGACGTGCAGGTTTGTAGGTTAATTGTCTTCTGAAAATTGTGCCTAGTGTGTAGGGCAGATCTCGTGTATGAGTGATCGATCATTGGTCAGCATAGACACGGTGGGCCGCAGGGCCTGTTTCCACGCTGTACCTCTAAACTGGACTAAACTAAACTAAATCTCAACCGCCTTACAACTTATCCCTTTGATCAAGCTCTTGGTCAGTCTCGCCTGCACCTCTTTTTGTGGCTTATTGTAAAATTTAGTTTGGCAATGCACCCATGAAGGGCCGCTGGGATGTTTGCTATGTTAGAGGTACTACAGAAATGAATTTAGTTGTTGTCATTGTCATATTGGAATTAATGAAACAAGTTATTTTGGCAATACTGAAGAACGAAAAGTAGTAAATAAATGCAGAAAACATTTTAATTTAATGAGGTTGTTGTACACTCCATAACCCTCTGTGAAGGTGATTTGGTTTGTTTGAATATAATGTATGTGGTTGAAAAAATGACCTGTTACATTTGAAGCAAATGTATCCACATCCATAATAGCTTGACCCTTGCACTGTTTATTTTCAGTAAGTAGTTCTACAGCAATGGAAATGTAAAACGTGTCCTGATAAGGCAATCCCAGTACATCCTCCACCACTTGTTCTGTCTGAAGTAGTAAATTAGCTTTTCAACCCAGCCACAAGTAGGCAATAATCGAGAATGCATCATCTCATCTGACCCAAGTCCATTCTGTGACAAGATACAATATTATTGTTCCTGTAGTATAATCTTAGGCCATTCATAACAATTTTCAGTGCTGTTGTGTCTAGTCTGACCTTATTTAAATGCTTTTTTTTCAAAAGGCATTCATGGCTAAGATTTTTATAATTGGCAGCAAATGAGGAAATGATATGGCAGCTGCAGTATAATGAAATATTTTAGTTTTAAGCATTGTATGGATAGTCACGCAAACATCATAAAATCAAGTACAGCATTTAAATGGTATACATTTTTGAAATCGTATCCACGGTTTGTCCAGAAATGTTTGATATAGTTCAACTGGAGAACCGCTGCTACTTGTCAATTTTCCTTGCATCATTGCTTTTAATTATACCTTAATTTAATTCAGTTCTAGGAGGTCTGTTTAAATATTCAGCTTGTTAATCTAATAATTGGAATATTGTGCACCACTGCACAGTTGATGCCTTTTTTAGTGTCCTGAAGCATTTGAGGACTATGCAGATTTTTGTGAAGCTGTGAATATATTTTTTTTTCTCTGGGTTTGTGCCTTTTTCTTTTGGCTAATTTAGTAGCAAGGGCTGAATCGGTAGTCTCCATTTTATTTTTTCCCCTGTAGGTTCTCTGTCAACTTTTCTCTTGTCCTCATGAACGCAACATTTTTGGTCCAGCCCAGAGGAAGGAGCAATTTGTTTCCTAATCAAGATTTTAATGCATTTATATATTGTGAGCTTTTAGTAAATGTTTTTTTAAAGGTGATTCCATTTGAGCATTGCACGCAATCTTAAAATAATTAACAAAGTGCTTCTAGTCAAAGCAGCAAATTCTCTATGGTGACTGATTTTGAACTACCGTGCAAAATATAGAATCTTAATTCTCTTTGTTAAAATGTGGATCTTATAAATCCTTATTTTCCCCCTCGCAAAAATAGCTTCAGTGATCCACCGAGCCAGTCCTATTACTGCGTGTGACATCAAGTTGTGATGCTGGAGATGCATCACAGGAATGGAGCTGTGACTGCCTCCTCCCTGTTTTAATATGCCTGCATTCTTCTGTATGTTTAAGTATCAGCTTCACCCAGCGTTATTGTAACTAGTTTCACATTCATCTTTCATTCATTGGAATATTTACACTAAAATTTGTGATGTGCAAAAATACAAGAGGACACATGAATATTCCCACACAAACATTTTGCAACAATGCAACACAGAGTATTATTTTGCCGTGAAAAAAATGCTCTCCAGTCTGGATTTCAGAAACTGAAGCCATACTTGACTCTCCGTGTTCTGTTTGCAGAACATCCATATATTCCGGTTATTTTTAGGAATATGTTTCTGAGATGAATCTTTTTGTTATTTGAAAGCTTCTGGTAAAGGTGCATTGAATTTACCAATCTAGAATTAACCTTAGGACAACATTTTTTCGCCAAGATTATAGCCAAGGAATTATATTGATAATCCTGTATTTGTTTTTGTTAAAATACATTTTTTAAATTGTGGGATTGATTTTATTCCAGCATGACTTGCATTGCAGAATTTGAGATCAGAGATGTGTTAGTGTGCATCCTGCAGCCTGCTTCTTTTTCTCAGCGTACGGTTTCTTCCATGTCATGTGGCTTACGGAGTTGTCAATCAGTTATAAAGCAACAACACGAGACCACATTATTAAAAATAATTGTATAAATATCCTTCAGGAAGATGTAAAAGGCTGTTAATTCTCTGAAATATTATGAGCCACCACCCTGCAAGAATTAAATCTGCATGTGTTGTAGATAATTTTCAGCTGGAGCCCAAGAATATCCTGCCTTGGCTTTTAAGTTGGCAGGGGTTGCTACTGGTAGGGAGGGATAAGGGAAGCTTAAAAACAACGTACATAGAGAAGGATTCTCCGTGTCAATTATTGCGATTCATTATGATCCATCAAATGCTTCCTGCTCCTGCATTTGACTGCTTGCCTTGTATTGTACAACAATGACCTGTGTATCGTATTTTCTCAATACATATTTTTATTTTCATCGCTAACTAGACCCAGAGTTCTTCTCGCAGTCAACAGATGTTGGTTTATTTTTGCCCTTTTACCCAAATCGGATATAATTGGCTATGATATTCTGTTGCATACAGAAAATGGTTGACTGCCTTAAACAATAATGTGGCAATGCTGTCTCTAAAATCGTGATTTTTTTTTAAATCGAAGGCTTGTCAGTTTGTTCAGCTGGAAGTTAAAGATCATATTATACTCTACAAAACAAAACAAAAGGTGTTTTATGTGCCCTGACCACCATTCTCCAAAGCATTATCATTTTCTATTTCTTATTCCTGTTAATGAATTTTGCCATCCATATTATTTGCTATTATAAGGCACAAAAAGCTGGAGTAACTCCACAGATCAGGCAGCATCTCTGGAGAAAAGGACCAGTTGGCATTTCAGGTCGAGGTCCTTTTTCAGACTGAGTCAGGGGAAAGTAGATATATAGACGGTGAAATAAGGAGATATAGAACAAATGAATGAAAGATAGGCACAATGTAACAATGATCAAGGAAAGGTGGAGCCCACAATGGTCCATTGTTGGCTGTGGGCTCAGTGATAACGAATTGAACAGACAGCGAAACTCAACAGGACCACAGTGAAACTAGTACAACGAGTAGGGTGGGGGAGGGATGGAGAGAGAGGGGATGCAAGGTTTACTTGAAGTTAGAGGAATCAATATCTATACCGCTGGAGTGTAAGCTGCACAAGTGAAATTGCTATGATTGTACTAAACTGTCGACCCTGCTTTGAAAATGCTGAGACTTTAGGAGCTGCAAATACATTATAATTAATATGACCAGGACCTGGAGCACAATGGAACACAGACGACATTGTTGATCGCTTCAAATTGATGAAGAGTAAATTGAGGAAAGAATGCCAAGAGTGCACGCTGGCACACTAAAGGAACCAGAGGCACAGTCGAGGGTTTCCGTCTGCTCAGATGGGCAACCATGGCAGTAATCGGGTCAGAAAATCAGTTGTGTCAAATGTCATCACAAGAATGTGAGCATGTGTTGTAGGTTCATTTTTTTAGCGAGTGAAAAAGTTTGGGTGTCAGTGGTTATGGGGAGAAGGCAGCAGAATGGGGTTAGGAGAGAGAGAGATAGATCAGCCATGATTGAATGGCGGAGTAGACTTAATGGGCCGAATGGCCTAATTCTGCTCCTATCACTTATGACCTTATGAAGTTTGTGGCAAAAGTGACGAGAGAAAATAACTTTGGTCTTCCCTGTAGCTAGAGGAAATTCCTGTTCTTCCAATAGTTGGAGCAGAACAACCAGCAGAGTGGTGATTTTCGAGGCTTTGGCAGGACTGTGTGGTATGAAGTAGTACTAGGTTTCAGCTTGCAGGTGAAAAGGGACACCACTGCTCCAGATTACATGACGTTTTTAAAGAGATTACTGATAAGTGCATGTATCTTTTAAATTATTGACTAGATTAGAATAAGCATTTCTTCCAACTCTATTACCTTAATGAAAGAAGGAGAAGGAAGTAAAATGCTTGCGTTTAATTTAATTTCTAATGTTCTATTAATTTATAATTTGTCTACTTCTGTTTCTGTTATAGAAAGCATGTATTTTCAAGGGGGTAGTAAGAGATCCTTTGGCACAGTTTTAAAGACCCAGAGGAGTTCTCCTCAGTATCATCGGCTGAAATGTATCAATGAACCAAAATGAATATCAATGGAGTCTGAAGAAGGGTCTGGACCCGAAACGTCACCCATTCCTTCTCTCCAGAGATGCTGTGTTGAGTTACTCCAGCATTTTGTGTCTACCTTCAATTTAAACTAGCATCTACAGTTCTTTCCTATACAAAATGAATATCTGATCATTATTACCTTGTTATCTGTGGAATTTTCCATGCAAGAACTTGCTGCCACAATTCCTACTTTAGAACCGTAAATACATTTCGGGATTGGTAGGGTTAACCCTATTATTGGTAGAAGAAGATGCAAAATGCTGGAGTAACTCAGTGGTTCAGGCAGCATCTCGGGGAGAAGAGGAATAGGTAACGTTTGTGACCCTTCGGCAATTTGTTATCTTGTTCAAGGCGAAATGTAAGGTGCGTTTTCTTAGTGATGATGGGAAGCATAATATTTTATTATCAAATATGTCTATTACCAAATTCATCCTACTAGATGACCCCTCTAATTCTTCACAAATGCACAAATGTTTAGTTTTTGGTGTTCAGTCAGTTTGCTCCTTCTGCTTTGGGGGACTTGGCTTTCCCTGACACTACACCACTTAAATATACTTAATGTGTAGGAAAGAACTGCAGATGCTGGTTCCAATCGAAGGTAGACACAAAATGCTGGAGTAACTCAGTAACAGGCAGCATCGCCGGAGTTAAGGAATAGGTGATGTTTATGGTCGAGACCCTTCTGCAGACTTATAAATATACTTCATGTTTTGTTTTAACTGAAAACCAATTGTATGATTTGCAATTATTTTATATTTCCTGAGTCCCAAAGGTAAATTTCTACAAATTTCTTGAATCAACTGTAGCAGAAGTGACTTTGATTTGTATACCACTCTTTTATGGCCTTAGCAACATGTGGATGTGGAATACAGTCATCATTAGCATCAGATATTAATTTCTAGGTGTGGCTACATAGAGTCATACAGCATGGAAACAGGCCCTTCAGCCCAGCTTGTCCTTGCTGCCAAAGACGCCCCCATCTAAGCTAGTCCCATTTACATGTGTTTGGCTCGTATCTATCTTAACCATTCTTATCCATTCACCTGTCCAAATGTCTTTTAAATGTTGTTGTACCTGCCTCAACTACTATTTCTGGCAGCTCATTCCAGAAACCCACCACCTTTTGTGTGGAAAATGTTGTCCCTCAGGTTCCTATTAAACTATTAAATCTGTCCCATCTCGCCTTAAACCCATGTCCTCTTTTTTTTCTTGCTTCTCCTACCCTGGGTGAAAGACTCTGTGCCTTCACCCTCACAGTTCTCCTCATTATTTTATACAACTCATTCCTCAGCCTTCCTGCACTCTACAGGGCCTGTCCCAATTGCCGATTTTTTCGGTGATGGCCGGCATTATATCATTGTCGCCAAAAGATTTTGACCATTTCATAATCCACAAAAAAAACATTGCGACACATGAACAAACACCGCGCGTCATGCATCACCGCCGCATCACATCGCGTCACGCCATAAATTTTTCGGTGACCTGATACATCAGTCAATGATGCCAGCAGTCTCCGAAAAAATCTCCGTGGGACAGGCCCTTAAGGAATAAAGTCCTAGTCTGCCCAATCTCACCCTGTAGCTCAGCTCTCAAGCCGAGGCAACGCCCATGTAAACCTTCTTTGTACTCTGTTTGCTCAGTAGCATCGATCCTTTCACAGGGTGACCAAAACTGAACATAATATTCCAAGGTACACAAAATTGCTGGAGGAACTCAGCGGGTGCAGCAGCATCTATGGAGCGAAGGAAATAGGCGACGTTTCGGGCCGAAACCCTTCTTCAGACCGAAGAAGGGTTTCGGCCCGAAACGTCGCCTATTTCCTTCGCTCCATAGATGCTGCTGCACCCGCTGAGTTCCTCCAGCAATTTTGTGTACCTTCGATATTCCAGCATCTGCAGTTCCCTTTTGAACATAATATTCCAAGTGCAGCCTCACCAATGTCTTACACAGCTGTAACTTAATATCCCAACTTTACTTAATTCCCTGACTGAGGAAGGCTAACATGCCAACAGCTTTGTTCACTACCCTATCTGCCTGCTCTACCACTTTCTGGGAGCCATGTACTGGTACTCCTGGACCCCCCTGCTCTACAGTAGTCCCCAAGTCCATACCTTTCACTGTGAAGGTCCTGCTTGGTGTGATTTCCCAAAGTTCATCACCTCACTTGTCTGAATTAAAGTCCATGAGCTATTCCTTAGCATGCTGATCAAGCTTGTGTTCTAATTCTAAATTACCATCTTCACTGTTTACAATACCACAATACAATAGTGTCATCTGCAAACTTGCTGATCATGCCTTGTACATTCTCATCCAAATTATTGATATGGGTGACCATCTGCACGCTCTTCCACATGGTTCCTTGGAGCTGAATTACAGGAGTAGGGTACACTTGTAGGAGCTATTAAATATGTGCGTGTTTAGGACAAATGACCAAAATCATATTTCTAACTTGTGTATTCAGGGTAATAATCAGATCTGGAGATATAATTCCTTATGTTTGTCCATCTTTTCTGCCCACTTATCAGAAGTACAGTTGCTTGGTGTGCGGTCTTTCCATAAGGCAGCTGTATAAAATAGTTGATTGGATTTGAGTAATACAGCAAAGTACAATCCATTCATCTGCTGTCATCCATTTGAGCAGCCAGTGGATAGCGACCTCTTCCCAGTTGTTGGTGCAGCACACATGTAAATGGTGACTCTGCCCACCAGATCATAAATGGGACCATAAATACAGAACATTGGATTTCTTCTGCTACTTTTCCCACCACCTTGCCACAAGATATTTTCTGTTGCATTAATAGTAGTGTATGGAATATTGATAGTTTAAGAAGCAAGGTACTGCAGATGCTGGAAACATGAAATGAAATTGACATTAACATTACAATTCAACCCTAAAGTTTTTCTTGATGTTATCCTATTTAGGGGCATCCCCCTTATTTTCACCCCCTCCCCCTTTTCTGTGACATAAAACATGTTTGTTTGCTAACTTTTCAATTGCTCTGTTGAAAGTTTACCAGCCAGACTATCAATGTTAGTTTGGAGGGAAAAAGTGGTGAAGTTCATGTTATAGGAGTAGAATTAGGCCATTCAGCCCATCGAGTCTAGTCCGCCATTCAATCATAGCTGATCTCTGCCTCCTAATCCCAATTTCCAGTCTTCTCCCCATTCCCTTGACACCTGGTCTCATCACAAATGTGTCTATCTCCGCCTCAAAGGTGGAGGTCTATATTTTAGTATTCCAATGATGACAGTCTAACTGCGGTTAAGTGATATTGTGAAACCATGATGTTAAGACAGTTGCAGTTGAATATGTGTAAGTAGCACTACTTCTAAAGCCAAATGTTCACTGCTTCTGAAGTTGCTAAACTCCGTATAAACCTTTATACAGAGCTGTGCAGTAGTGGTATTCTGCTTGAGAATCTTTGTGGGTCTAAAATATGTGCCTATCGAGAAGAGTTCACCAGTCGTTGAAAACGGAATGATTCAGCGGTGTACATGGAATGCTGCTTGCATCAGCTCAATTGGAACTGACATCCAACTGTCTGACCACCACATTTTTGGTACAGAAAATGTGATCCCTGCTGTTCCCCTTGGAGGCCTTTTCAAGGAGCTCCGATATTAGAGGGTTCTCCTGGGGGATGGAACAGTGTGAGCAGGGCAGGGCCGATACGGAGTTGTGTGGTCAACATTGCCATGTGTGTGGGTTGCAAATCGAGGCAGGGCTCGTTAGAAGAAACAAATGACCAGTGGAATTGTAGATCAGCGCTTTAGGGAAAGGGATTTTTGAAACATAGAAAATAGGTGCAGGAGTAGGCCATTCGGCCCTTCGAGCCTGCACTGCCATTCAATATGATGATGGCTGATCATCCAACTCAGTATCCTGTACCTGCCTTCTCTCCATACCCCCTGATCCCTTTAGCCACAAGGGCCACATGTAACTCCCTCTTAAATATAGCCAATGAACTGGCCTCAACTACCCTCTGTGGCAGAGAATTCCACAGATTCACCACTCTCTGTGTGACATTTTTTTTTCTCATCTCGGTCTTAAAAAACTTCCCCCTTATCCTTAAACTGTGACCCTTTGTTCTGGACTTCCCCAACATCGGGAACAATCTTCCTGCATCTAGCCTGTCCAACCCCTTTACCGGGATGCATCGCAGCACGATTTGGAAACAGCTCCATCCAAGACCACAATGAATTGCAGAGAATTGTGGACGCAGCCTAGACCATCACACAAACCAACCTTCCTTCTATTGACTCCATTTATACCTCACGTGGCCTCGGCAAGGCCAGCAGCGTAATCAAGGACAAGTCACACCCTGGCCTCTCCCTCTTCGCCCCTTTGTCATCGGGCAAAAGGTATAGACGTGTGAAAATGCACACCTCCAGATTCAGGGACAGTTTCTTGTCAGCTGTTATTAGGCAACTAAACCATCCTACCACAACCAGAAAGCAGTCCTGAACTGCTATCTATCTACCTCATTGAAGACCCTCGGACTATCTTTTATCAGACTTCATTAGTTTTAGCTTGCATTAAATTTTACACACATTATTCGAATTGTCGTGTATCTGTACACTGTGAATGGTTCAATTATAATAGACAATAGACAATAGGTGCAGCAGTAGGCCATTCGGCCCTTCAAGTCAGCCGCCATTCAATGTGATCATGGCTGATCATCCCCAATCAGTACCCCGTTCCTGCTTTCTCCCCATATCCCCTGACTCCACTATCTTTAAGAGACTTATCAAGCTCTATAATCATGTATTGTCTTTCCACTGACTGGTTAGCACGCAACAAAAGCTTTTCTCTGTACCTCGTTACACGTGACAATAAACTAAACTAAACTGAAATGGTGGTTTCAATAGGCTGATTAGGATTCTGGGTATGAGGGTCTCTGAATCTGGAATTAGGGTCAGAGGTGGACTGGGGATTATGAATGATCAAGGACTTGCCATTTGCTACACAAGGCGATACGGTGGCGTAACGGCAGAGCTACTGCCTTACTATGCCAGAGACACGGGTTCAATCCTGACTATGGGAGCTTGTCTGTGCGGCGTTTGTATGTTCTACTCGTGACCTGCGTGGGTTTTCTCCGAGATTT
The DNA here is from genome assembly GCF_010909765.2 of Amblyraja radiata. Lineage (NCBI taxonomy): Eukaryota > Metazoa > Chordata > Chondrichthyes > Rajiformes > Rajidae > Amblyraja > Amblyraja radiata. Next base: position 652,623 of record NC_045958.1, on the reverse strand, counting down.
TTGCTTTCCTCCCACACTCCAAAGAGGTAAAGGTTTGTAGGTTAATCGGCTTGGTATAAATGTAAAATTGTCCCTAGTGTGTGTAGGGTGGTATTAATGTGTGGGGATCGCTGGTTAGTGTGGACTCGGTGGGCCAAAGATGCCTGTTTCCACGCTGTATCTCAAAACTATAAAAAGCAAACTCTGGTGCTGTTTCTGGTGTTGCAGGCTGTTGAGAGTAGTGCCCAACGATTGGTGTTCCTGGGACAGTGTGGTCCAAGTTCATTTAATGCTTGTGTGATAAGAATTTAACAATACACAGTGAGCCCATCGTGGCTGCTCTGTCTTTCAGTAAAATGATAGTGTCGTTTTTTTCTCAGCATGTCTTTCCTGCACTAATCCCATATGCCTCATCTATTGATTTATCAACAATGTATTCGTCAGACCTAGATATGCTCAGTAACTGAGGTTCCAAAGCACACATGGGTAGCACATTCCCAAGACTCAATACCCTCTGGGCATTGCTGTACCTGCAGGTTGACTTTAAATGATTCACTGTTTAGGCTGCCAGCTCCTGAATGTGGGAATTGCACGCTGCTTGTGGGAGGGTCTCACACACAGAAGAGGCTGGTTGAACAAAAGAAATGAGGTGAAACCATCTGAAATTGATGGTTATTATCTTTCACTTTGGGATGGAAAGGAGGGAATTCTGTCTAAATTCCCTAAAAAGAAAATAATATTGCAAAACTTAAATTTCCATGTTACCTTTTCATAGTCATATTTGTTGTGCTTTTGGCTCAGCTCTTCTGAAAGCATTGATTTCTTTCATGGGTTCAGATATTATTGTTGTTGAGTATTCTCAGATGCCTATCGTCACTCGAGTGGCCAATATTTTCATACAAATGCTAGGGACTGATAGGTTGTTCATTTCAGACCATCCCAGCTGTACCGTCATGTTTGTTGTCTGATACTTGCATGCATCACAAACTGTTATTGAAAGGTTGCAGACAATGTTGACATGGCCAGTTATAGTACCAATACCATTGTCCCACTCCACAGCACTAATTTGGTACATTAGCCAGCGATATCAATCATATAAACAGTGATATATGATATAACTGATACTGAATTTACCATTTCTCTGAAGTGTCTATGATGTTCCAAGACAACTATGCTCTATTCTCTCGTGACGGGGTGATAATTCTTGGAGGGAAGTAGGTGGGGTTGGAGAGGGGGGGTGGGGGGGGGGGGGGGGGGGTTGCTACCTGCCAGGGTTTTGGTCATCTTTTTCTCTGTTTTGCATTTGGTCATTATATCGGGTGCATTTTGTGGCAGGCACGGTGGATGTTTATTCTGTCTTTATTCATTATTTGCTCTGAGCAGGAGCAGAGATTTTGTCTTTCCACCCATCCTTGTTGCCTCGTTGTGTGGCCTCGTTATTTTCACGGCTCGCTGATAAACTCCTGGCTATTACAACAAGCATTTGAATAGTATTCTGCCCTTGTCCTGTAATGCTAAATGCTGCCTATATCATTAATTACTCACATAATGTGCAGTTCTCTTGCAATTTATGTTGGAGATTATTTGCAGTTCTAATGTATTGCAGATAAACTTTTTAATTGAGGTGCTCTAAATGAGGTAAGATGAAAATAAATTCAAAAGTATTTTGTTTTAGATAGAAATGCTTTGTGTACTATTATACATGTATAATATGATTTGTTTTAATGATTTAAACATCTAGGATTGTTTATTCTCTGTAACCACCAGGGACGAATGCCTCCATTCTCTCCTGATGTTTAATTCTATTATGCTTATTGAATTTGGTTACGTTTATGAATCCTGAGCTGTTTTCTGTCATTTGTGTTGTTTGTAATGGGTACCAGAAATGCAGTATCTTAATTAACTGTCAATGTTAATAAATAAGCAGATTTGAGTAGATGACTTCAAGCTCGCTGGCATTCTCAACTATTTTGAGAAGTTCTCTGTGAAATTCCACTTTTGTTCGACTGTTAATATCACAGATTTGGTTTTTGTTGTTCAGTGAGACCATTCTTCCTGTTTTTCTTGCTTTTCTTGTTGAAGAATGCTGGGATTTAGTGCCGCAGACACCAGTAGCTATCTCGTACCTCAGCCATGTTGATCAGTCCACAAGTTTGAACTAAGATAGTGTTGCAGACATGTTACCTGAAGTCAGATTCCAAGCTGGTCCCCTCCCCGTTCCTTTGAATATCCACATATTTGCAGAGTTTCATCAGATAACAATCGGGAGAGAGTCTCTTTCACTCTATCTAAAAGTTTCCGAAGCGGACTGCAGCATGGCGAGCATCAATCTTGAGTCTGATAAACCAATATAATGTAAAACAAGTGAAGCTTTCCTCAATTCTGAGCCTCAGCATCTCGACTGTGAACATTGGGAGCTCTCGGAGATTTTTAAAAACGTCTTGCTGGTTACAATGAGGAATAGTTAAAGGCCTTTGTTATGTAACATGAAGAATGATGCACAAGGTGGGCCAAATAAGGGCATAATTACGCGCAAATGACGCACAAGTGGGACAGGCCCGATAGATTAGATCAGTGATTCCCAACCTGGGGCCATATGGCAAATTTCAAGGGGGCCACAGAAAAATTTTGGGATTTAGGGGGCCACAGGTTCAATGAAGGGGGCCACTTTCTTTCAGCTAATAATGTCAGGGGGGGGCCACAGAAAAATTAAAGATCTCAAGGGGGCCATGAACTAAAAAAGATTGGGAACCACTGGATTAGATTATATTAGTCTGAAGCAGAGTCCTGACCTGAACCGTCACCTGTCCTTTTCCTCCAGAGATGCTGCCTGACCCACTGAGATACTCCAGCATATTGTGTCCATCTTTAGTATAAACCAGCATTTGCCGTTCCTTTATATTAGTTCATTGCCATATACCCACGGGTGCAATGAAACTCCTTGTACTCATGATCACTTCAGAGTTGACACGCTAAAGTGCTCTCGTATTCCTATTGTGATTTGTGATGCCATCTGAATTTTGAATTGCACCATCGCTAACTGGCATTATGTTCATGTAAATGTACTATTGGTTGATCTGGCATTGGCCTTTCATGGCACGCCCTCTTTGATGGTCAGTTTGTTGACTGAATTACTTTAAAATTGCATTGCTCCAGTGCATATTATGATGAATCGATATATACTGACTAATGAAATGCATGCCCATTATAGTGGTTTTAAACTGAGTACAGACTAAACAACAACAAATAAGGAAACACAGTAGTCCTTAAATCGTGATTTTTGTTTCGTACTGTGGTGGGGTCAGTGAGGCTGCAGGATTGTTGAGCTCCTGATGCCACCTACTGTTTTTGAGCTGGCCTTTCTTTTTGTGTCCAGTTCATTTAAATTAAGATTCCACTGGATTTTGGAAGTTGTGATGAACCTATTGGCACTCGCTGAGTAATTTGGTTAATGGCTGCCAGCGACCACCACCCGCATTTAACCAGAGTTTTCAAGAAATTGCCGTCAGGTATTCTGTTCCCTCAGGAGGTGAGGCATTGCAGAAGGTCACCCCGAGGCCCAGCATTGAAACATGTGGAATCATAGAAACATAGAAACATAGAAAATAGGTGCAGGAGTAGGCCATACGGCCCTTCGAGCCTGCACCGCCATTCAATATGACCATGGCTGATCATCCAACTCAGTATCCTGTACCTGTCTTCTCTCCATACCCCCTGTTCCCTTTAGCCACAAGGGCCACATCTAACTCCCTCTTAAATATAGCCAATGAACTGGCCTCAACTACCATCTGTGGCAGAGAGTTCCAGAGATTCACCACTCTCTGTGTGAAAAATGTTTTTCTCATCTCGGCCCTAAAAGATTTCCCCCTTAACCTTAAACTGTGACCCCTTGTTCTGGACTTCCCCAACACCGGGAACAATCTTCCTGCATCTAGCCTGTCCAACCCCAACCCTGAATCGAGTCAAATTGTTGCACTTAGAGTCATAGAGTAATACACCGGGGAAACAAGCCCTTCGGCCCAACTTGCCCACACTGGCCAACATGTCCCAGCTACACTAGACCCACCTGCCCCGCGTTTGGCCCACAACCCTACACTAAATACCACTGACCACCAAAAAAAAGCCAAATGAAATTTTAAGACTTGGTGAATCTTAATGGGCCTGTCCCACTTAGATGATTTTTTGGGCGACTACAACGACTGCCGCAATATTTTCAACATGTTGAAAATTTTCCGGCAACAGTGGCGCCAATTTGTGCTGTTGTAGGTTGTTGCCAGGTGTCATAGGTGGATTCCATTAAAACTTGTCCCTGGCAGTTGCCTAAAGAGTCACTTAAGTGGGACAGGGCCATAAGTGCTAACCAAATTCCAAACTCTAGAAATGCACTTTTTTTAGATTTTGGATCTCGATTTGGATTTGAATTATTTTTGAAGATTTTGAAACATTTTGCATTCAGGGTTTTTCTTTCAAGGCAGGATTCCGCAGATGCTTGAAATCTAGAAAAATATTGCTCAAATATTATTTATTATATCCATTATGGCAGGCAACTTGGAGGGAGAGAGACACAGTTAACATTTCCAGTTAGTGATGTTTCAGCAGCTAAGCTAGAATTCAAATAAGTTGCAGAGAAAGGGGAACAGCAGAGAGAACAAAGGGAATGTCTGTGATGGGTTCATATGTTGTGGGTGTAGAATTAGGCCAATCGACCCATCAAGTCTACTCCGCTGTTCAATCAAGGCAGATCCCTCTTTCCCTCTCAAAGCCATTCTCCTGCCTTCTCCCCATAACCGCTGACACCCGCACTATCAAGAATTTGTCGACCTCTGCCTTAAAAATATCCATTGACTCGGTCTCCACAGCTGTCTGTGGCAATGAATTCCACAGATCACCACCCTCTGACTAAATACATTCTTCCTCCTCATCTCCTTTCTAAAGGTATGTCCTTGTATTCTGAGGCTATAGCCTCTGGGCCTAGACTCTCCCACTGGAAGTGTTGGAGGCTAGAATACTGAATGACACAAGTGGTTGTGATACTGAATCAGAGAGGTTGATGGAGGCTTGTTGATTACAATTGATGTGTCTGGAGCAAGTGTTTATAGATGAATGAGGGACAGAGGAGAGAGGGGAAAAATTAATGCTCAAACTATAATAATAATAATAATAATACATTTTATTTATGAGCGCCTTTCAAGAGTCTCAAGGACACCTTACAAAAATTGAGCATGTAGAGGAAAAACATGTAAGGGGAATGAAATAAATAGTAGAGACATGACTAGTACACAAAGTAAAGACAGAATTCAATACAAAACACAATATGAGGCAATTAATGCACAGATGAAAAGGGAGGGGGACGTGGGGCTAAGGATAGGCAGAGGTGAAGAGATGGGTCTTGAGGCGGGACTGGAAGATGGTGAGGGACACGGAATTGCGGATCAGTTGGGGGAGGGAGTTCCAGAGGCCTGGGAGCTGCCCTGGAGAAGGCTCTGTCCCCAAAACTGTGGAGGTTGGACTTGTGGATGGAGAGGAGACCGGCTGATGTGGATCTGAGGGACCGTGAGGGTTGGTAGGGGGAGAGGAGGTCAGTGAGATATGGGGGGGCCAGATGGTGGAGGGCTTTGTAGGTGAGGACCAGGATTTTGTAGGTGATCCGGTGGGAGATGGGAAGCCAGTGAAGTTTTTTGAGGACTGGAGTGATGTGATGCCAGGATTTGGTGTGGGTGATGAGTCGGGCGGCTGCGTTCTGGACCAGTTGGAGTCGGTTGATGTAGGTGGAGATGATGCCAAGGAGAAGTGAGTTGCAATAGTCCAGTCGGGAGGAGATGAAGGCATGGATGAGTCTTTCAGCAGCAGGCGGTGTGAGAGAGGGTCTGAGTTTGGCGATGTTGCGGAGATGAAAGAAGGAGGTTTTAATGACATGGCGGATGTGAGGCTCAAGGGAGAGGGTGGAATCAAAGATCACGCCAAGGTTGCGGGCCTGGGGAGATGGGGAGACAGTGGTGCCATCGAGATACTATGAGATACAACGTATTACAGCTGCTGGAAATCTGAAATAACACGGCTAATGTTTGAAATACTCAGATGAGAGAACATATGTGGTGAAAGAGAAATAATTTTTCAAGTTGTGGTAGAACCATAGGGGCTGGTTATCTGAAATTGTTGAATGTGGTGCAGCAACATGCCTAGTTCGGAGATGGGATACTATTCCTTGAGAGTATGTTAGGCTTCATGCAGGCTCGAATGGCCTATTCCTGCACCTATTTTCTATGTTTCATTGGAACAGTGTGAGGAAGCTAATGTCAGAGTAGGATTGAAATGGAGAGTTAAAGCGACAGGCAGCTGGCAGCTTAGAATTATTCTTGCAGACTTGAGGTGTTCACTGCATGTCCTCCCGTACATGTTGCATTGGATAGAGAGTGGATGTTGGTGGAGATGGAAGAGTGGATCAGGAAGTTATCGAGGGAGCAGTCCCTTATGGAATGCTTGAAAAGGAATGGGGATGGATGGGTGGGAAGGTGGAAAGAAAGATGAATCTGGTGCGGCATTATGTTGAAGTGATGGGAGTCACAGGTGACGATTAAGGCTGGTTGGACAAGGACAAAGAAGCTTAAAATTGATTTGGGTGGGAGGACTGAGTAGAGGTGCATGACATTGTACAGTTGGGGTTGAGCGCCTTCTCAAAAATGGTGGGAGGAAAACAGCACAAAGAATTGCTTTGGAAGGCTTCCTCTTCAGAATGTTTCTACTGGTGACACTGGAATTCTTTACCCGGCTGAACTTATCTTCACATTCAACAACTCTTCCTTTGACACCATTCCCATGTTCCAAATCAAAGGTGTTGCAATGGAAAGTCACGTTTGTCTGCCTGACCATTCTTCCAAACAGTTAACCCCCAGCTGCCCAAGGATAACAGATGAAATGCAGATATAATGCCATAAGATGCAACTTTGTAACAAGCAATTCAGTGTGCACAGTTGTGCAAAGGGTTGTGCAAAAGGTTGTGCAAAATGACCCTGCATGCATGCAAAAAGGCTTGCACACAATCGCTACTGCATATCTTTCTCCAATGGTATCTGGACAACGGCTCCAACTTAGCACTTGTTTTTATACCCTTGTGTCTCTTATTGGGGATCTACAGTAGTACTGGTGAAGAAGATGCGCTCTTCACATGGGTCCCTAACTCCCTGCAGGGGGCGATGGCTGTTGCAGGTTTCTAATAACTGCAGTTGCCAGAGAAGAAAAGCCTTTTTGAAGTTTGCGAGCTGTTAAATGAATGATGGTTTATTCACAACTGAATGCTGGCTAATACGTGGTATGCATTTATTGTCTTCATAGAGGAGAAGACTTGACCTGGTAGAAGCTCGAATTCTGGTTATGAACTTTTAGTGCATTGAAATAGTTGTAGGAATGTTGTTTTAAATAATATAAAGGGCAGCAAAATGGTGCAATGGTTGAGTTGCTGAAAGGGTTCGATCTTGACTACAGGTGCTGTCTGTGTGGTGTTTGCTCGTTCTCCCCGTGACCACGTGGGTTTTCTCTGGGTGCTCCGGTTGCTTCCCACATTCCAAAGACATGCAGGTTTATAGGTTAATTGGCTTCTGTAAATTGTCGCTAGTGTGCAGGATAGAACTAGAGTACGGGTAATCGTTGGTTGGTGAGGACTCGATGGGCCGACGGGCCTGTTTTCACACTGCATCTTTTTCTAAAAAAAAACCTTTTTAAAAGTAAAAACCTATAAATGGAATTTTGGTTATGCTCAATCATGACTAGTTTTGCACTGACTCATCCCCTTCCAATGGGATCACCTGCACAAAAACAAACAGTGACGTGAGTTGGAACCAGGTTTGAAAGTGTGGGATCATTTATACTTGGGAACAAATGCCAAAATGGAATCCTTGTGATTCCTGACCCAATTTGAACTTTTCCCCAACAATTTTCTCCAGACCAAGGAGTCAGCTTTTAAAGATTCCCTCCCCATCAGAGCCACAGAGTGGCACTACACCATTTGATGCCCAGAGGAGGCCAAGGTTTCTGGCGAGAATGAGTGATTCTCAGAGCCTTTTCAGATGGGCATGCAAGGAGGTGTACAGGACTTTCCTTTAGGAAGATGAGGAGGAATTTCTTTAGTCAGAGGGTGGTAAATATGTGGAATTCTCTTGCCACACAAGGCTATGGAGGCCAAGTCAATGGATATTTTTGATTAGTACAGGTGTTGGAGGTTATGGGGAGAAGGCAGGAGAATGGAGTTAGGAGGGAGAGATGGATCAGCCGTAATTGAATGGTGGAATAGACTTGATGGGCCGAATGGCCTAATTCTGCTCCTATCACATGATCTTATGATGCTTTGTGAATCACGATAGCTACAAGGTCATAGATTGAGGTAACCCACAGTAAGTCTCTCCAAAAAACGTGAATTACTACACAATGGAACGGTGCTGAAAGAAATCTTGTAACATACCCCAATGTGCTCTGTCGACCGACAAAGTGGAAATTCTCATGGAAGATATTTGGTGCAGATAAATGAGGTGACGGTTATTATAAAGATGTTTGAGCAAGCAATCTATGTAATTCAATTGATATCTTGATGTATAATATTCTGTGGAGGTGGATCTGCACAACTGATGCAAGGGGATATTGTGTGTCATTTGGCCACTTAAGCTGTTTATCTGATATTATAGATTAAGCATGGAGTGAGTCATTTTGTGTGCAGTAGACAATTTTATGTTGCAACTTCCTTGTGAAAATCTTGTAATCCCTGCGTCATCTTCCAGAATATACAGTAGGTGTCTGGCAGGGACACAAGCCTGACTTCATCCTTCTACTTGACATCAGGGTTTGTCTTGAGGGAGTTCCTCAGGATGAAGGTCAAGTCATATTTGCCTTTGGAGGAAATTATTCATATGATCCACAACAATCTGGACGTTGAAGAAACAGAAACCTTGGTGTGTAAAATAAGCTCTCTTCCTGGGAGCCTGCATTCAATAGAACATGGACACAAAATGTTGGAGTAACTCAGCGGGATAGGGAGCGTCTCTGGAGAGAAGGAATGGGTCTGAAGAAGGGTCTCGACCTGAAACGTCGCCCGTTCCTTCTCTCCAGAGATGCTGCCTGTCCCACGAGGTTACTCCAGCACTTTGTGTTTAACTTCAGTGTAAGCGAGCATCTGCAGTTCCTTCCAACACATATTGTTTGCACTCAATGATTGTGTGCACTTGCGGGAAACCAGTATCATTGGCCCGTCTCAACGTCTACGATGCTTCCAGTTCCTAGTGACACCATTGAAGCACCCATTGAGTTTGCATTGTATCAGCAACATACTGGACAAAACACCTCGTTAGTTTGAGGTGGAGATGCTATGGACTTGGAAACATATTTAAGCCGTCATTGATCCTCTGAATTTAGCAAAGTCTCTCAATGTCAGGGTGTAACCTTTAAATAGCGAGCAAAGTGGAATGTTATACGTCTGGTTCTCTGAAACAGTTCCACGATTGTCTTAATGTGTAGGAAGGAGATGCAGATGCTGGTTTACACCAAATGTAGATACAAAATACTGGAGTAACTCAGCTGGCCAGGCAGCATCTCTGGAGAGAAGGAATGGGTGACGTTCCAGTTTGAAATCCTTCTTCAGACACGCGTCAGGAGAAAGGGAAACGAGATATAATCAATATCTCTCTACATCTCTAATTTCTCTTTCCTCTAACTCTAATCTGAAGAAGGGTATTGAACTACCAAGGCTGTTTGCATGATGGGCGTGCTTTCACCCAGGAATGATAGATGACTTGACCTTGTTTGGACATAGAACTGTGGAAGAAGATTTTTCTCCTCACAAATATGACTGAAAAATAATAGTATAAAGTATAAATAAATAAATGCCGTGGAGAAACCATGCCCCTGTACATAGTGATGCTGTATACAGGTTTCATCTACTGTGCATTGTATTTATATTATGACCATTTATTTTGCTTAATTATAAATTGAATACCCAATCCCCACTTTAGATTCCATAATCGAATGCCGGTCCCACCTTTCGGACATCATAATTTTCAGCTGTAATCGTAACACAAACCAGTGAACAAATATTGCCGCATACAACATATTATATCTCTCCCATTCCTTCTCCCTGACCTGACACTATGTTGAATATTTTGATGCGCAGAAAATAATTAATTCTTGGGGGAATCTGCCAACCGCTCTAAATTCTGCAGCCCTGGAATTTGCCGAGGTTGTTCCCTGGTTATTTTCTGTAACGAGGCATCCACGCTAATTGCATGTGTGTGTGTGTGTGTGTGTGTGTGTGTTTCTCGATCTGACATTCCATCAGCCCACGGATCATGTGATCTTGCTCTGCTGGCAATCCGTGCTGGCTGCACTAGACTTTAAGCGTTAAAGGGACTGAACCACACTCTGGCTGAGAAGATTCTGTGCTGCACGAGCTTTAACATAGCTGATTTCAGCATTTTATCCCATGTGGACGAAATAAATTCATTCGGCGAGCAGACTGTTTTTGAAATTAAAGAGCTTTTTTTTAAATGTTGATTTCTGTTTTCGGGGGGGGGGATCTGATAGACAGATAGTGTGTTTTATGTTTTCTGAAATATATTCTGCTGGCTCACCATCTTTCATCCTGATTTTCTACCTACTGTGTCAGAATTAGTAAAATACAAAATGTTTATATTTGGGCAAGCTGATTTTTTTCAGCAATTTTCTCTTAAAAGTGATATTTGAAATCCTGCTGGAAACACAACTGCCACACTAATGATTCCAACCCACCTCCCCCTTAATAGCTCGCTATGGTTTGAGTCTTCAACTTTGATGCTTCCTGTCTCCTAATTAAATTATGTCTATTCCCTTCAGTTCTTGTAGGATTTCTCATTAAAAATGAGACTTAATTTCCCATCTTCAGAATGAGGTGCAAGCACGCTGCCTTGTCAGTGATTCTCCAATTTCCAAGCAGGCTGCCTGTTTTGATATAAAGATGCTTGAATAGCTTGGGTGCTCAATGGATGGGAAAAGAGATGCAGACAGGAGAAAGAATTGGCAGTGTGATTGCAAGAGAACATTTCTGGGTGTGCAAGACTTGGAACTAAACTCAAACAAACACTAAGCACTCGAATAACTCAGTGGGTCAGGCATTCTGAAGAAGGGTCTCGACCCGAAACATCACCTGTCCATGTTCAAGTAACTCAGGTAGACACAAAATGCAGAGGTAACTCAACATGTCAGGCAGCATCTCTGGATAGAAGGAATGGGTGTCGTTTTGGGTTGACCAATCTATGCTCTCCAGAGATTCTGCCTGACCCGTTGAGTTACTCCAGCAATTTATGTCCTTTTTTGTATCAATCAGCACCTGCAGTTCTTTGTTTACAAACCTTAGGTTTACGAACATGAAAATCCTGAAGCTCGGTAAATTCCTCCTGCAGTATTGTGAGTTGTTGCATTCCAGTGGACCACCAGTGCAGACCAGCACATCACCCTGGGATATATTGAGTTTCTACCAGTCAAAAATACTGGCCACTTTGACTTTCAACATTGATTTGGAAAAAGAGTTTTCAAAGGAAAAATTGGACAATGGGGGTTGAAGGTCACTTGTGCAGAGCAGGAGGCCATTCAGCCCATTTAGTTTAACTCAGCTCGGAGCAATCCCACTGCATCATTTACTTCCTTGCAACACCTTCTCTCTCGTATAGCCATCAGATCCACTCTGATTACAGTTTACAGTTTTGTTTATTGTCACGTGTATCGAGGTACCGCTCACTCTAAGAGTAACTTGCAGTTGCCAACTAATCTACCACAGGGTGTACAAACACCAACCAGACTGCAATGGTAATCAGGATTGAATCTGGTTTAATGGAGCTGTGAGGCAGCATTACCCCTAGCGTGTCTACTGTGTCATTCTTTCCCCCTTTTTATTAGTGCTTTTATTGTCATGTGCAAACGCACAGTGAAACTCTCGCATGTAAGAGGCGTCAGGTTTTGACATAATTTTCAAAGTCCAGTCTGCGCTCTTAGTCTTTGTAACTTCATAGGTAGTAAGAGCAGAATTAGGCCGTTCGGCCCATCAAGTTTACTCTGCCATTCGATCATGGCTGATCTATCTTTCCCTCTTAACCCCATTCTCCTGTCTTCTCCCATTAACTCCTGACACATATACTAATCACTCATTTTCTCACAGAGAGTTGTGAGAATTCTCTGCCTCAGGAGGCCGGTTCGCTGGATACTTTCAAGAGAGTGCTAGAAAGGGCTCTTAAAGATAGCGGAGTCAGGGGATATGGGGAGAAGGCAGGAACGGGGTACCGATTGGGGATGATCAGCCATAATCACAATGAATGGCGGTGCTGGCTCGAAGGGCCGAATGGCCTACTCCTGCTCCTATGTCCATTGTCTATAATCTATCAAACTCCACCATAAAAAATATCCATTGACATGGCCTCCACAGCCGTCTGTGGCAATGAATTCCACGATTCACCACCCTCTGAATAAAGATATTCCTGCTAATCTCCTTTCTAAAGGTTCATCCTTTTATTTTTGAGGCTGTGGCCTCTGGTCCTAGTCCACGTCCACTCTATCCAGGGCTTTCACAATTCAGAAGGCCTGTGTTGTGAGCGGACCCGATGCAGGCAGGTCCCAGGCTGCTGTGAGCCTCCAGCCATCGCCTTCCTTGGACGTGTGTATCGACCAGCGAACTGTTGTCCCTTTACAATGACCTTTTTCTCCCAGAGGCGTCTCCCGTAGCTGAAACTGAAGGCCAGACCTTAGCCTCTCTCCGCCCGGCCTTGTTCCTCTCCATTTGCGTGTGTAGTCGTCACCAGCTACATCCTCTTCATCTCTGGTCACGTTCACAAGTTATAGGAGTAGAATTTGGCCATTCGGCCCATCAAGTTCACTCTGCCATTCAATCATGGCTGATCTATCTTTCCCTCTCAACCCCATTCTCCTGCCTTCTCCCCATAACCCCTGACACCCGTACTGATCAAGAATCTGTTAATCTCCGCCTTAAAAATATCCATTGACATGGCCTCCACAGCCGTCTGTGGCAATGAATTCCACATGTTCACAAATTCTACTTTAATTATCTGTGTGCTTTTACTTTCCCATCAGTGTGGTAGCTGAATAATTTGTTTTTTAGGGAGGTAAATCCGAAGTTTCTGATGTTCAAATCGACTAAAATAAATTTATGGCAGGCAGGCTAATTCTTAAGCAATGTTTTAAACGTCTTGTGATGTGATGTCCAAAAGAGATCGATTGCATGTCCTTGTACAGTTGGAGAACTTGGGCAGGAAATGTGAAATCGCCCTCTGTGTCGAATGTTGACTGCCATTTCCGATTAGTTTTCTTTCCTTTCCAATGGAGCGAAATGTCAGTTTGCAGAGACTACTAGAGTCATAGAGTGATAACCTGTGGAAACAGGCCCTTCGGCCCAACTTGCCCATACTGGCCAACAATGTCCCAGCTGCTCTGACAGAATTGATTAGCCCGCCTAATTTATTTGTTCACCGTCACTGGAAACTTTCAGTCTTCTGCCCATGTTTTATCAATAACAAGACGAAAATTGTATGGTGTTGTAATGAACATAATATCATGAGTCTAGGCCTATCAAACAAAATTCATTCTAATTAAGATATTCAGATGGAGAGGTAATGTTCAGCAAGTATAGATTTTTGTGATTAGCTTGTTTAAATTGGCCTGAGTAATAAAGCTTTTATTGTTGGTAACTCTACTTTCTCACTCCACATGATTAACCACCATCTACATCTAATCTCTATATAACTAAAAGTCTTTGTCTTGTTTATGCCCACCATGTATCTCTGTGTCAATCTGGTTAATTCCTATCTTCTTCCAAACGCTAGGCCGCAGCCTTCCCATTTTCACACATCCTACTCACATTTCCCCCGTGGTGACAATAAACATCTTTCCATCGCATTTCCACCTATATTTCCGAAGTTATTAATCGTTGACATTTTAAAAACAGCCCAATTTCTTCAAACTCACCCATTTCGGAAAAAAAATAATCCGAGTGACGTCACAATGTACTCGCAAGGCAGGACGGGCTACCCCGGGAGGAAGTGGCACTCCAGTGCCCCAACCCCCACTCCTCGTCCCCCCATCCCCCCCCCCCCCACCCCTCCAGTGCACCAATCACAATGGGCTCTCAAGCTGCCGAGTGCCACATCCCCCCGGGTTATTCATGATTAAAATTTCAAAAACAGGTTGCGTTGGGGGAATGGGTGAGTGCTGGAATATTACGTTGGGGGAACGAGTGAGTGCTGGAATATTACGTTGGGGGAACGAGTGAGTGCTGGAATATTACGTTGGGGGAACAGGTGAGTGCTGGAATATTACGTTGGGGGAACGAGTGAGTGCTGGAATATTACGTTGGGGGAACGGGTGAGTGCTGGAATATTACGTTGGGGGAACGGGTGAGTGCTGGAATATTACGTTGGGGGAACGGGTGAGTGCTGGAATATTACGTTGGGGGAACAGGTGAGTGCTGGAATATTACGTTGGGGGAACGGGTGAGTGCTGGAATATTACGTTGGGGGAACGGGTGAGTGCTGGAATATTACGTTGGGGGAACGGGTGAGTGCTGGAATATTACGTTGGGGGAACGGGTGAGTGCTGGAATATTACGTTGGGGGAACACACCCAACAGGTCTGCACTTGGTGTCTCATAAAGGACACAAAATGCTGGAGTAACTCAGCAGGTCAGGCAGCATCTCTGGAGAATATGAATAGGTGATATTTTGAGTTGGGACACCTTCTTCTCACAACCTGAAACATCTCCTATTCATGTTCTCTAGAAATGCTACCTGACCCGCCAAGTTACACCAGCACTTTGTGTCCCTATGTGAAAACCAACAACTGCAGTTCCTTGTTTCTATATCTAATGTGCCCTGCTTTATATAAAGTAATATTACGTTGGAATCAACCTCGAACATGGTATTCTCTCCATGAATCATTTTCACCATATATTATATCATGGAAATTCTCCCCATATATAATTTTCCAGAATGTGTTCAGAAAAGAATGCTTTAATCCTGAGATGTCATAAACAGCTTTGGGAAATTTGGAAAACTAAATGTAGAAAGACTGTCGACTTGTCGGATTAATTTTAAGTATGTTTACAGTAGATTGTCAATGACCAAGTTACCTTGTAGTATATATTTTTGGAAACACTTGCTTTAAAATGTTCTTTCTGCAATTGATAGTTAAGTCAAATAACTTGTGGTATTTAAATAAGAAATGATTGAATTAAGTGATAACAGATGCATGGGGGTACCGACTATAATTGAATACAGGCAGCTTGATTGAATCAAGTTCTTCAGTCGGGTTATGGTTTGCCATTCCATCCTTCTGTATTAATATAAATTTATTGTACTGTCAATTATATAAGGGTATATATTTTAAAGAGCACCTTGCTCAGCTCAGGTGAGGACTGGGAGTATATATTTAAGCAACGTGCTGTTAAAGCAGCCAAGATTTTATTGTTTTTGGTGGCTTTTATATGAACAGATGAGAGACGTGCAGAGAAAACATAGAAACTTAGAAAACCTGTTCAGAATATCACCGTCACAAATCTTGAACATTTCAAGAAAGCATTACACTGTCCCGAATCTTATATTTTAAAATGTTTATTTAGAGTTACAGCACCGAAACAGGCCCTTCGACCCACCGAGTCCACAACGACCAGCAATCACCCCGGGATACACTAGCACTATCCTACACACACTAGGGACACTTTACAATTTTACTGAAGCCAATGAACCTACAAACCTGTACGTCTTTGGAGTGTGGGAGGAATCCGGAGCACCCGGAGAAAATTCGCGCAGGTCACGGCAGAGAAGGTACAAACACAGACAGGGCCCGGAGCCAGGATTGAACCCAGGACTCTGGTGCTGTGAGGCAGCAACTCTACCGCTGCACCACCATGGTGCTCTTATGTCTGAACACTTTTACGTTTAGTTGTGGATTTGCAACCGTCACCTGCTATTGTATTCTTGTGTTTCCAATCATGCTAATGCAGGATTAGTAGCTAATCCCTCCATATTAATGAGAAAACAGTCATCCTGAGCTGATTTTCTTTAGATTACAGATAACTAAACTGCAATTGTGACATTGGTGTCCTGTCAGTTTGGCATGGTAAACAATGCAGAGAAGACCTTAGCAATTGAAGGTATGCCTTTCTTTCCGTTCTCTCCAACCAAAAATAGGAAATGGATAACTATTTTCTAAAACTAATACTGCGTTGTATCTCTCCTGAGTGTGTGAGGGGTTGAGTTAAAGTAGAAGTTTGATAATCTCGGACATAAATGTCCTTGCTTCAGAAATATGCAGTGGAATAATGCTTAATTACAACTAAACCGGTTATCGATCTTGTGCAAAGAAATGCAAGTCGTTACTTTTGTTTCATGGATTTTAAATGGCAGTTTTCAGAAATAAAAATATGTTAGATCAGATTAATAATGGTGCTGTTCAGATGTCTTATTTGCAAGAATAAATAAATCATATGATTTAAGCTTATCTGTAGTACAGATGGTATGATTTAAGTATGATCTATAGTTGTTTAATACCGAACTATTGCCCAAAAAAGTCTCAATGATTTATTTTATTTTCCTCTTTCTCCCATGCAGTTCGTGGTAGGATTTCTTAGTTCAGTCGGGGGTTTTCACAGAGGCTAGTGATGGTTTAAATAACAAGACTTGTCTTTTCCACACATTGCACCAATTAAACCCAGAAAAGTTTCACAAAGGAAGTCTGTAACCCAGTCTTGTAGTATCAACTTGTATTACAGCTTGAAGCACTTGCAAAATGTTTATGGCATGAAACATTATATTGTCCTCGTTAATGCAATATTTTATTGTACCTTTGGGCTGAAATCCTAAACAAGATTGGCTGAAACGCAATCTTATGTTGCAAAAATAGTTGCTCCGCTTCTCTTGATTTATTTCAGCCCTTGCTCGGTCAATGACATCAGCAGGCAACACAAGTGAAGACTGTTGGCCTTTCAATTTAGACAGTACACACTACTTACTATTCAAGCATTTTCAAAATATGGTCACAAGCTCCAATTTTTATCCAGTTTAACTTTTGCGTAATGAATCAAATATTAGCCATAATTTTTGGAGCGTTAGGAAGCTTTCATGCTGTGAAATTGGGTTTGGTGGGTAATAATGGTGTAGATGCATGTCTCTAACCACCATTTTTACCACATAGACGATACCTCCTAGGACATCCGTTGGCGCTGTTACTAGCTGCCTCCGCCCACAGTCTGGTTGTCTTTTTTTATTTTGTTATGTTTACAGTGTGTTTTTTGTTGTTGTTTTTTTCAGTATTTTATGTGGGGGGAAGCGGGTAGGGTAAGGGGGGAACCGTCCTTCAGTCGCTTCCTGGCGCGGATGCGGCTATTATCTGAGCCGCGTCCTCGACCCCTCCCCCCGGCCTCGCGGCCCACCAACTGGATTGGCGCGGCCTTTCCTGCCGGGACCAGGCCAGAGCTGTGCTCGATACATCGCGGAGCGGGCGAGGCCTTCATGGGATCGCCGCTTGGATCTCCGGAGTGCTGGGCCGCTGCTCCAACATGGCGGAGCTGTGGGTGCGGAGCTCCCAACGCGGGCGGCGCTGACTTTAACACCGCGGAGTACTGGGACCCCATTGCCAGGGGTCGCCAGCGCGACATCGGGAGCCGTGGACTCCGGTGGAAGGTGGCCGACGAGAGGTTCCCGGCGAGAGTGCCTGAACATCGGGCCGCCCGTAGCGGCGACTGCAGGATGCTCAGGAGGCCCCGACCACTGTGAACATTGAGGAACATCAGCGAGGAGGTTGACTGGACTTTGGTTCCTTCCCCCACAGTGGGGAACTTTGGTGCCGCTGTGGGGATGTTTGGGTTGTAGACTTCTGTGTTCTGTGTTTTATGCTTTTTTAAATTTATTTTTTGTATGACTGTAAGGGAAAGAGAATTTTGTTGTCTCTTAATTGAAGACAATGACAATAAATTAAATCAAATCAAATATACCTGTATAGATAATTTATTTTTATTCAATATCCTGAAGAAGCAGAGGGCTCCCAATTCTTCTACGCCCAACATTTTTGCAGTTAACAATCGCTGGGACGCTTTTGACTGCAAGGGTGGGTTTGGTGCATGCTGAGTTGCAACATTGTCCACCCTGCTGTATCCCAATCAGTGTGTCCTGATCAATGGGACTCTCCAGCCACAGCAACATCTCCCACCCACCCTGTGGTCATGCAATATACACATAAAGTGGCTGCTTCATTGATACTTTGGTGCTTGCCTCATTACATACGTGTTTTGTTTACTTTTTGTGGCACTGATACTGCTGCCCTGCTGGGGATAGTTTTGTGAACTCAGACTCTTGTGGACATGATCCTGCATACAGACATACTACTCCAATGGGTAGTTTACCAGGAAAACATAGAAACAGGATCACTTGAAATGACCCAAAATTGTACGGTGAGTTGTACGGCCAATATTGCAACAGCTGTTTAACACCAGCATTTGAGATTAACATCTGTCTGAGTTTAGTTTAGTTTAGATTTAGAGATACAACGCGGACACAGGCCCTTCGGCCCATCGACTAGCGATCCTCGCACACTAACACTACCCTACACACTAGGGAATTCACTGATGATCCTGACTGCAGCAGATTCATCTTCTTCAAAACAGTTGACAATTTATTTTATCTTTTCAAAATTTGCAGCATAGTAGAGTACAGCAGCGGGCTATGTACCCCACCTAGTCAAAACGGGTTGTGGAGGTAGTGGAATCTCGGGCACCATTTCCTTGAACAACTGCACACGTGATGGTGCTTTGAGGAAGATTTTCTTGACATAGGAAACTAGGCGATCAACATTTTGAAACAAGCTATATATTTGCTTGGCAATTCTATGGCGTCCTTGAGCTAAGCATGTCAAATGCAACATTTTGGGTAATCCTCGTGTTTTATACCTTCTGGCCAAAGTACAGCAAGTGAAGATGTCAACAACTGAGCAATAGTTGAGCTGTTTGACTTCTCCAATACTTCCGATGTCAACAAATACTCCTTTGATGGTTGACCTGCCTCCAGTGTACCGATGACCACATTGGCAACATATTTCCCCACATCTATTGAGATCCATATTTTGTTGCGTGCAGCTTCATCTCTCATTTTCTGCACAACAATGTTGAAGTTGCTGTCAACATAATTTTTCCGTAATGATGACTCTCTTGGTATATGTTCCTCTGTGTATTTCTCTGAAAAACCTCTGAGAGATTTGTTTTCCAATTTCCACAGTGGAATTCCAGCATCAATGAATGCCTTGCACAGATCACTCGAAAACTCAGATTTGCGACCTGAGCCAGCAGTAAATGTAGTGAGGAGACAAGCTTGGGTATTTCGCTTGGGTAGTCCACACCCCAGCGGTATCAACATTGACTTCTCTAATTTTAGATAGCCCTCGTATTCTCCCTCCTCCCTCTCCCCAGCTCTCCTTATTGTCCTACTGTCTCAGCCTCTTGCTTTATGTAACACGTTAATAATAACATTAATATTAACGTGTTAACATAGAAAACGTTATTGTAATCACAGTACAATTAGAGAAAATAGCACCACCTTTTGGCAAAACGGCACAAAAAAAGGCCGATTTAGGAAAAAGGCATTATCCTGGTGAAATCTTCAAAAAAAGGCATGAAAAGGCATGTGGCATTTATGGCAAAATCCTGGCTCTAATTATATGGTTAACATGTGATTGCTTGTCGGCATGGGCTTGCTGGGCTGAAGGGCCCGTTTACATGCTGTATCTTTCAATGAAATCAGCCAAAATTCTAATGGTCATTTATCTATATGGTAAAGACTGATTTTAGATTTTAATCATTTCAAATAGAAAGGCTCTATTAGACCATTAAAACAAGACTGTGCTCAACCCAGGCCATACCTTGCATCAGTCCTTTTCCCGTAGGAGTTTGATGTGTGTGTTTTCTGCTTCTGGCTGTGTAGCTCCCACCAGAGCACTCAATGCTGCAGCTTGTTCTGTGAGGCTGTGATGTTCACACACATCGACCTGTCCTGATTTATGTATCACACTCGTCCAGCCCTGATGTCCTGACAGCTCACTGGTGTCGACGACCTCTCCGCTGCCTCCCAGCTTTTGTGACAAATAAACAATTGAAGAATATTTCATTAAATTGACTTGCCTGCTGTAAAATAAATGTATGTAAGGTGCAGCGGTAGAGTTGCTGCCATACAGCACCTGAAACCCCCGTTTGATTCTGACTACTGGTGCTGTCTGTACACTTTCTCCCCATTACCTGCGTGGGTTTTCTCCAGGTTTACTCCCACATTCCAAAGGCGTACAGGTTTGTAGGTTAATTGGCTTCGGTAAAAATTGTAAATTGTCCCTAGTGTGCGTAGGATAGTGTTGGTGTACGGGGATCGTACACCAGTGCAGACTCAGCTGGGCCGAAGGGCCTGTTTCCACACTGTATCTCTAAACTAAACTAAAGTTTATTATACATTAATAACAAAACAAACCAAACTGCTCGGCTTGAAGTATTGTGCTATGAAGGGGCAGCATTAGTGAAGCCAGGTTTTCTAAAGCTGTGGTGTCGGGCATGAACCCATCATCTCAGTCAGATAACGCTGAGTCAAGGGCTAAACCGGTGATCAGATGCAATAGAGTCTGGCTTCCATTATGGAATTCCAGAACATGTTGACGTGTAAACTATAGCTGGCCGTTAGTTCTCTATAAAACCTTTGGCTATTTTTCCTCCCTCATCCACTCCCCTTATCTGCTCCCATCATCCAGTTAGTCTTCAGCTGGCAGGCTATCAGGGAGCTAACAAGACTGTATGGAAACAGGCCCTTCGGTCCAACTTACCCACACCGACCAACTTGTCTCATCTACACTAGTCCCACCTGCCTCTGTTTGGCTCGTATCCCCATAACCTGTCCTGTACCTGCCTAATTGCTGCCTCAACTACCTCCTTCGGCAGCTCATTCCATACACCTACATTTATATGAGAAAGTTATCCTTCAGATTCCTATTAAATCTTTCCCTCTTCACCTTATACCTAAGATCACGATTCCCCTACTCTGGGCAAGAAACAGAAACATAGAAAAATAGGTGCAGGAGTTGGCCATTCGGCCCTTCGAGCCAGCACCGCCATTCATTATGATCATGGCTGATCATCCAGAATCAGTATCCCGTACCTGCTTTTTCACCATAATCCCTTGATTCCTTTAGCCCAAAGAGTTAAATCTAACTCTCTCTTGAAAACATCACCTGTGATCATGTGACTGTGTGTGACAAAGAGCCTGTGTGTGTCTACCCGATCTATTCCTCTCATGACTTTATACACAGTAGTCATTATCAGGTTCAGTGTGGTGTGCCAATGTCACTTCAGTCAGAAGCTAAGAACTGGGCGGTAAGGTGAGTTTGCACCTTAGCTTCAGGGAGCTCAAATGGACCCACATTCCTTCTCTCCAGAGATGCTGCCTGTCCCACTGAGTTACTCCAGCATTTTGTATCTAGCTCAAATTGAAAGCTGTCCAAGTGCATGCGCATCATTCATTCTATGCTGTTGAAAACTTCTGTACTCAGCTGAAGTTGAGAAATCCTAGGAAACTTGTAGCTTAACCTGGACACTGACATTTGTTGCAAAGATCATCTGTTTCTTTAAGAATGTTTGGACTTTTATTCTGAGGATGTGCTAATCAAAAACCAAGTCAAGAGAGCATATTGTGTTTAACTTCATTAAAACATCTTTGAGACTGAATTATTTTATACCACTTCACTTTGAAATATTCCATGTAAAGGGCCTGTCCAACTGCGGCGACCTAATTCGTGAGTTTAGAAGAGTTTGCCCTCGACTCATACTCGCAGCATGGTCGACACGGGGTCCTAGGAGGTGTTTGTACCTCTCCTTCATGCTCGAGAGCAGTCCCCGAATACTCGAGCCCTCAGTTAGGTCGTGGCGTTTTATTCAGCAAGATGAAAAATGCCCGAGAGTAAAAAAAGGTTGCCATGCAAAAAATCGATATTTTTTTACTCGTAGGTTTAGTCGAGGTAGGTCGTAGTAGGTCGTAATACTATCGTAGGTTATCGAAGGCAGTCGAAGGTAGTCAAAGGTAAAGCTCGTTGAGAAAAAAAAGGTAAATCGACCGGTAATGTTAAATGCCCGCTAAACTTTATTAAAAGTTGTCTGGCTTCTTAAAAGTGTCTCCACTCCTTCTCCCCCACCTTCTTTCCCCTTCTTTCCCCTTCTCTCCCCTTCTCTCCCCCTCTCCCCCCCCCCCCTCCATGCTCTCTAAAGGACTTAACGTAACAGTGCCAGCCATCTTTTACCTTACCTTGCTAAACTGGACGAGTACTGCAAAACCTGGCGCCTAAAACCAAGCCCAGCAAAAACGGTCTCCAGTGTGTTCCACCTCCATAATGCAGAAGCCACAAGAGAACCAAACATCTATCTGAGCAGGACCAAACTGAAGTATGCCCCCACTCCAACCTACCTCGGAGTGACCCTTGACAGGACCCTATCCTTCAAGGAACATCTCAAAAGAACAGCAGCTAAGGTGAAGTCCAGAAACAATCTCCTCAGTAAGCTTGCTGGCTCAAAGTGGGGGGCAGCAGCCCCCACACTGAGCATTTCAGCACTAGGCCTTGCATTTTCTTCAGCCGAATATTGTGCCCCTGTTTGGTCCAGGTCATCCCACACACACCATGTGGACACCCAATTGAACTCAACAATGAGGATCATCACAGGAACAATCCGCTCAACACCACTCCCCTGGCTCCCTGTCCTATCCAACATAGCCCCTCCACACATCCGGCGAGTAGTCCTCACTCAAAGGATGCTCCAAAAGACCAAAAACTCCCCTCACCTGCCAATTCACATGGACATCTTCAACCCACCCACTGCTCGACTTCCATCTAGACCACCAATTTGGAAGAACCCACCACCAGCTGATTTCACCATCCAATCAGCTTGGAAAAAGGAATGGGAGTCCAAAGACGTCCCAAATAAACATCTGGTGTCAGACCCCACCCTACCGGTCCCTGGCACCAATCTCCCAAGGAAGCAGTGGACGACGCTGAATAGATTCAGGACTGGACATGGCCCCTGCTTGGCCAGCCTTCACAAATGGGGCAGCAGTCCAACCCCACGGTGTGCTTGTGGAGAGCAGCAAACAATGCAACACATCATTGAAGCATGCCCTCAACAAAGACTCAAAGGAGGACTTATCACCCTTCATACAGCAGATCAAGAGGCAACTGCTTGGCTAAAGGACTTTGCATTCACTAAATAAATTTACCTTCCTGTTCAATGCGGGTCTGAATTTCAGACTGCGCTTTCCCTGGCTCCCGCCTTTGCAGTGTGTGTGTGTGCGTGTGTGCGTGTGCGTGCGCTTGTGCGTGTGTGCGTGCGCGTGTGTATGCGTGTGTGTGTATGTGCGCGCGTGTGTGTGCGCTTGTGCGTGTGTGCGTTCTGCGCTGACGGTCGATCCAGCTCGAGGCTTTTCAGGCGAGTGCCCTCGAGCTTGAAGAACGAAGACAGTTGTTGAAATGTCGCGTTAGTGGGACAGGCCCTTATGGGCTATCGAATTATATATTTTCTTTTTAAAAATAACTCTTTAATCGCATTGTCAAACAACGAAATACCAATGTTTTTGAATGGTGGAATAAAATACATTTATCTTAACAGCCACGGCTGAAATGATTTAAAATGTCATCCTTTGATCTAATGTTTCCACTGGCTTTGCTCCCCTTCCCTCTGCAATCTCATCCAGTTCTGCAACCCCTGATCTCTCTCCCTCTGTCTAATTTCAGCCTCTGGTGCAATCCCAGCTATGTTTGGATCTTTCATGAATGACTGTGTGAAACAGCTTGATTACACTCACAGCAGAGCTTGCACTAAAAGAATATCTTGTTTTTCGATGATATGCTGCAGGTTGGCTGATCTGTGTGCCCAGACATTGTAAAATGATCAGAGACAAGACTGATAGCAAACACAATTTGGCAGATCTAACAGCCAGGACCTGGTTCTCGGTGATGGGACTGCACTTTAAAGCACCTGTGAAGGACCATTTAATACTGACAGCCATTGGCTCAACTGTGCAGCTTCCAAGCTTAGTTTGGGTCAAGGCCCCAGAAGGATTTACAAAACGGAAGGAAGGGTCACAGAACAAGAGACATGAGAATATTTGGCCCTTCATATATTTTCCACCATTCAATAAGACCAGGACTGATGATCAGCCTCAGGACCACGTTCCTACATTCACCTCATTTCCCTTGAAGTCTCAATATCCTGAAACTTATTGATCGTTGTATTGAATATACTCAATGACTGAGTCTCCATGATCCTGTTGGGTAAAGAATGATGGTAAATTCTGCTGGGTGAAGAAGTAATTTGATTCCAAATGGCTGAGCTTTGTATTTTTGAGAGGTGACCCTTTCGTTCTAGTCATCTCAATAGGGGAAACATTTCTGCAGGTACTCTGTCCTGCCTACAGGAAAATGTGTGTGTTTAAATCAGACCTCCCCGCATTCTTCAAAACACAAGCATTTATAGATCCAGTCTAATTAATTCTTTATACAGCAAATTGCCCGCATCAGGAATCGGGTACCTTTGTTGCATTCTTATCTCACAAGTATATCCTTTAAGGAGACCTGACTTGTACAGAATGTCCCAGATGCAGACTTACTAGGGCTCTGTATAATTGTAGTAAGATATTTTTATTCTGGAGTTGCCCTTGCTGAACCTCTCGAAACTCTGAAACGGGCAAGGATGTTGAGGCAGGTTGATGGGCCCGAGCTACTGTGGTTGCTGTGGTCATCCCATTTTTTTAACAGAGTGATGGCATTTGGAGCAATGTGATGTTTGCTCCGATGCCTTGCTGCTGCCATTGTTATTCTTGTGATTTGGGCACTGCGCGAAATACAAAGCAAAAAACAGCGCTGGAGGAACTCAGCAGGTCGGGCGGCTTACCTGGGGGGAATGGACAGACGATGTTTTGGTTCAGAACTTTTCAGACTGTCTGGAATAGGGGCGGGAGGTGGGGTGGGGCGGGGGGGTGAGAAAGAAAACTGGAAAGGAAAAGTGGGACTGGGACAAAGCCTAGACGAATACAGGTGAGAGCAATGTTTGGCTCATGGGTGGAGCAAGCGACAAAGGCTAGCGGGAAAGAAAAGAGAAGTGCATCCAGACCTTTTTCCGACAACTCGAACATCCAGGAACAAAGGGGATTACAGAAAGGGGCAGATAGTGGCTAGTCTGTCAGATACTGTACTCAAGATCGAGTTGGGTTTAGCTCTTGGGGCTAACGGAATCAAGGGATATGGGGAGAAAGCAGGAACGGGGTACTGATTCTGGATGATCAGCCATGATCATGTTGAATGGCGGTGCTGGCTCAAAAGGCCGAATGGCCTACTCCTGCACCTATTGTCTATGTTTCTTTACTGACCACCCGCCTTCGAAGGGATCTATAAGTGCTACTGTATTAAAAAAGGAAGCCCGCTGAAGGAGACAGTGGGATGATTTGTGAGGCTGGACGATTAGGGTTCACTGAAGAACTGGATAAGACCAGACTCTGCTGCCTGCTGCGAGCTAAACGTGAACAGAGTGAACCCACACCTAGATACTACATAGCAACCAGTACACAGACTCCAAGCTGGAATCATATCCTTGCACATGCATAGCAAAAACAACAGCTCACCACTTATGTAACACAGAAAGCCAGAGCACAGAGTGGCCGGCAACACCTACTTGCATCATCCTACGTAGGTACTGTGCTCATAGAATAGCGATGGCAGGTTAAACGTAGATAAGGTTCAGTGAGGGAAGCTTTTTGCGTACTCTCCAGTGAATGAAAGCTGGATAGCATGCAGCAAAATGCTTGTCACGGTACCTCGTAGTATAAAAACAAAGTGAACTTTGAATCAGAAAGCAACCCCACCCCCCAAGGGTGGATGTCTCCCAAGTTGGCCAACTTGTGATAAAGACAGTTTGTTGTGAAGTTGAACTCAGGACTCGCTGTGAATTCTTTCCGCCTGCATAGCCAATATGATCAAAGACCCACACCACCCTGGCCATGCTCTCAATTAGCTACTACCATTAGGAAGCATGTACAGGAACCTGAAAACCATGACCATTATGTTTCTTCAACCATCAGGCTCTCTTCACTGTACGACAGGTGACCCCAGCAACTATGATCTTCTGTGGATTATGTCTTTGGTTTTGCACTATTCTGGTTACCTAGTATTACAGTTATTAATTTGTGTTATTTATTATTATCTATTTCCCTGTGTGTTATTGGGCCTGTTAAACAAGTAAAGAGCCCGAGTTATTCACGAATTCTCCCAAGTTTTCAAACTCGCAGAATGTTCGTAACGAGTCTGCAGGAGGCCATAGGAGTCCGTGGATATATCGTAGTGGCTCGTAATGCCAGCTGTAGGTACTCGGGGCATCAGGTTAAGTCGGGATGTTTTTTCAGCATGATGAAAAATGTCCACAAGTAAAAAAAATTGCCCCGAGTACCTAAGGCTGGCATAACAATAGACAATAGACAATAGGTGCAGGAGTAGGCCATTCAGCCCTTCGAGCCAGCACCGCCATTCAATGTGATCATGGCTGATCATCCCCAATCAGTACCCCGTTCCTGCCTTCTCTCCATACCCCCTGACTCCGCTATCTTTAACGAGCCGCTACGATATATCCACGGACTTCTACGGACTCGTTACGAGCATTCTGCGAGTTTGAAAACTCGGGTGAATTTGTGAATAACTCGGGAAAGTGGGACAGGCCCTTAATCTCATTGGTCCATCGTTGGCTCTTGATGACCCTTGACTCTTGATTTTTGACATTCGTTTCCCCGTAGCCTCATCTCCCCATATATTGCCATCAACACTGAAAATCCCACCACTCATTTCCACACACCGAGTTCATTTACAGTGTCCAATATTGTCCTTTTGCACAGTTGTCTAGTTTCATGTGTGTTTAATTTATTTATTGTGTGTTTGTAATATTGTTGAGTGTAAAACTTTCATTGGCCCTGTACCTCACTGTGATTGTGTCAATGACAATAAACTTGACTCAACTTGACTGTCTGAAGAAGGATCTCGCCACAAAACCTCACCTAATTCTTTTCACAAGCGATGCTGCCTAACCCGCTGAGTTACTCCAGCTTTTGTGTCTATTTTCATCATGACTTAACTTGTCCTTATATCTTCTTGGGACTTCAGGGTGCTGGCTTGATACTCCTGTATGTTATTGTCTCCTTGTTCAACAGCCACTATACAGCTAACTTGTCCTGAAGTCTCTCCAGAATATCGGCCATATGCTGGTCTTTAATATAATCACGGTCATGTAATCAGATACCTCTGACTTGAGCATATGGGATCACTTGCATGCATGTACAACATACACAGCTGCACAGGGCACTCAGAAGATTTGTAGGAATCTAGAAATAGGAAAATGTGGTTTTTTGTTCCAGTCATCAAGCGGCTTCGAAGGCGATAAATATAACAGTTGTATCAATAAAATAGTTGATTAAAGCATGATTACGTATTAGTCACGACAGCTTTATCACAATTTTCCAGGAGATACAAATTCATACACCTATATGCAGCATGAAAAATAACTACTGGACTGTTAGCTGTACAGGTGTATCCCATGCATTGTACAACCTCCCATTACAATAGGATGTCTTTTTTTCCTATGAACTGCTTTATGAGATCCAATGCCCAAATCAGTTGGTGAGCGCTTAAGAGAGGCACACTTTCCATCCTGAGGCGATGTTCCGAGTCATTTTGTGGGGGGAATCCATCCTCAGCAATGTTCTGCCATTTCATAACTCGTATCTTTGCGAATTAAACATTCTGGACTTTCTTCCGAAGGCAGCATGGTTAACAAGTAGCTCTTGCTCACCCATCCCCAACGTTAGCCAACTACTGCAATGAGTGAATGTTAGTGGCGCGTGTAAGGATATCCTCTGTAGGCCTGAGGTTTGGAAACAAGCTCAGTGTGTATAAAATAATGAGAGGAATAGATCGGGTAGATGCACAGAATCTCTTGCCCAGAGTAGGTTCAAGGTGGAGGGGAAAAGATTTAATAGGAATCTGAGGGGTAACTTTTTCATACAAGAGGCGGTGGGTATATGGAACAAGCAGCCAGAGGAGGTAGTTGAAGCTGGGACTGTCCCAACATTTAAGAAACAGTTGGACGGGTACATGGATAGGACAGGTTTGGAGGGAAATGGACCAAGCACCGGCAAGTTTGACTAGTGTAGCTGGGACATGTTGGCCGGTGTGGGCAAGTTGGGCCAAAGGGCCTGTTTCCACACTGTATCTATGACTCTGTGACTATAACAATGAGAGTGATGTGGATCAATTGCCTATTTTGCATGTTCCAGTTTATGATGCTTGGCCTGCAAGCATTCGGAACCATGTCAGAATGCAGGCGGAGGCATGTACAACTTAAAAAGCTTAGTTCCATGATTGTTTAACAAAGAAATGCTGGAAAGATCTGTATAAGATTAACATAACTGCTGTCTTTGTGGCTTCCTGTTTTGGATTAAATATGCCTGCAGGAAACACAAGTCCGTCTCAGCTCTTCAAAGTGAGGATGCCGTAATCCTTTCTCTACTGAACAGCACAAGTTGTTAATTTGCTGCATTGTTAGTGGTAGGTTTGGGGTTGGGGAAAAGAGAAGGAATGGATTTGTCTTGATATTGTTAGTCTGTCTGCAGGCTGAAGTTAAATTAAAAAATATATATATTTTCAAAATGCAAGAAATAGAATTTATTTGTGAAGCTGTAAAAGCTGCTTGTTCACCATGCTGCCTTCGGAAGAAGGTCCAGAATGTTTAAATAGCAAAGATACGAGTTACTAATGGGCCTGTCCCACTTAGACGATTGTTAGGCAACTACAGATGACTAGTTTGTCGCCACATGTTCGCCGTGAGTAGTCTCCTCAGTCGCGCAAACAGTCGTAGCGTCTTTCTGGTCGTGGCTAAATTTTCAACACGTTGAACATTTTTCAGTGACAGTGGGTTTGACGACAATGAGCGTAGCTTGACTTCTCCTGATGTAGGTGATGTCGTAGGTTGTTGCCAGGATGATGTAGGTTGTCACCGGTTTATCAGCGACCTGCTACAACTATAACAGTCGCCGGCTGTTGCCTAAAAAATCGCCAAGTGGGACAGGCCCATTAATGACAGAACTTTGCTGACAAGTCTGTTCAATAACTTTTGTTTAACTCCCATTTTATTAATTGACTGCAGAGTGAGAAATGTTGGTATTGGTTTATTATTGTAACATGAACCAAGATATAGTGTAAAAACTTTGCATGTTGTCCAGTCCATACTATCCATAGGTTCAATCAAGCCATATCGTTCAGTTTAGTTGATTGTCACATGTACCGAGGTACAGTGCCAAACCTTTGCTGTGTGCTAACCAGTCAGCAGAAAGACAATCGCATGGTTACAATCGAGCCATTTATAATGTATAGATACATGATAAGGGAATAACGTTTAGTGCAAGGTAAAGCCAGCAAAGCCTCTGGTTGTGGTGGGATGATTCAGTTGCCTGTTAACAGCTGGGAAGAAAGTCACTACCTTTTGCCTGATGGGACAGGGGAGAAGAGGGAGTGGCCGGGGTGCGACCCGTCCTGATTATGCTGCTGGCCTGATAAAATGTGAAGAAGCTATTCCTGAATCTGGTGCTACGTTCCTTCAAGTTTTGTGTCTTCTACCTGACTGGACAAGGGAGAAGAGGGAATGATCACGGTTTTAATGGCACTTGATTACATTGGCTGCTTTCCCGAGGCAGCGTGGAATGTAGACGGAGTCATTGGTGTGAAGTCTGGTCTGTGTCTGGACTATGCTACATCCACATCTTTCTCACAATCTGGGGCAGAGCTGTTGCCAAACCAAGCTGCTATGCATCCCAATAGAATGCTTTCCACGGTGCATCTAAAGTTGGTGAGAGTCATTGGAAAAAGGCTGAGCTTCCATTGTCCTGCAACGATGTTGAGGCTTGGTATGCTATCTTGGCCGTAACTTTAAAGTGGTTGGACAAAGACAAATTGTTGGTGATATTCATGTCTTGGAAATTGACACCATGTTACTAAGCGCCTCATCTGTTGTCTTGGCATAGTTTGACATGTGGCCCACGACGGTGGTGTCATCAGGATTCAGCTGCGCAGTCGTGAGTGTACTGATATAGTAAGGGGCTGAGAATGCATTGTGAATTATTGTGGAGGATGTTTTGTTGCCTCTCTCACTGATTTTAGAATGGGGTTGAGAGGGAAAGATAGATCAGCCATGATTAAATGGCACTTGATGGGCCGAACGGCCTAATTCCCCTCCTATAAATTACAAACTTGAGAATTTATGAGTGTGGTTGGGATTATTGTGTTGAAGACAATATAGTCAATAAGAAAGGTCATGACCCAAAACGTTGCCCATCCCTTCCCTCCGAGGTACACCAGTGAAAAGGAGAAGTTTGCATAAGTACCTTGTGATTTTTTTTTTTGCAACACCCGTATCCCCTGCCCGACGAACATGTTTATGTTCTTTCATGTTTTGTGCTGCATTCAGTGTGGGCCAGTCGCTGCAAGCATTCTGCTGCTTGACAGATGCCTAAATGTGCTTGTATGAAAGGATCCCTGATATCATCAACAGAGATATGGAGAAGGGGGGGGGGGGGGGGGGGGGGGGGGGGAGAATTTCAAGAGCTTTGTATTTATAAAGTACACTTTATTGTTAAGCAGGTAGTCCAAAGATTTGGAACATCTTTCTTCCTTTTCTGTTTCAATTTCAGCTGTGAACTGAAATGCTTTGATATGAATATATAAGCAGGATTAGGCCACATGACTCCTTTAGATTGTTCTTCCATTTGTAATTTATGGCTGATCTGATCTTAGTCTCAACGCAACTGTATATCCTAATCCTCCTTACCCTTAATTACCTACAAACTCTCTCTAAATCAAGTTGGATATACTGTAGCTCTGAGGGCTAAGGGAATCAAGGGATATGGGGAGAAAGCAGGAACGGGGAACTGATTCTGGATGATCAGCCATGAACATATTGAATGGCGGTGCTGGCTCAAAGGGCCGAATGGTCTACTCTTGCACCTATTTTCTATGTTCTTATTTCCCCGTAATCCAGACATCTCTCTCTTTTGTCCATAAACATACTTCATGATATAGCATGTGGTAGAGAATTGCAAAGAAGCAAACCGAAACAAAACCCTCAAGTGATCTTATCCTGAGACCAAACCACGTTATTCTAAACTCACCCACCAGGGAAAATATCCTCACAGTTTCTGCACTCACGGGCGTCCGCAGAATCTAGTGCGAGTTCACGAGCTATTGGTATTAGTTTATTATTGTCACGTGTACCGAGACAAATAAATTTGCCCGCAATCCAAGCTGATTACATCGTACATGAATACAAAATTAGCGTAAAAAGTCAAAGAAAACAGTGCAGAATATAGGGTTACAGCTACAGAGAATGTGCAGTTTTTTGTTTTAAAGCGCAAGGGCTACAATGTGGTAGATTGGAAGATCAGAAGTGTGATAATTATTTGGTTTATTCATCAAGTAAAATAGTACTAATTAATAATATTAATTGGACTAAAAATACAGTTGAATGCTGCCCTTGGTTGAAATAGACATCAGCTCCAATTGTTTAGAAGCATCTCTGTGGATTTTCTTGTGTTTGAGGTAACAGCACCAAGCCTGGCTTTGAGGCAAAGCAGGAAAGAGCTATAGTGGTTGGAGACTCGTTAGTTAAGAGACATTCCGTGGCAGCAATCGATACTCCAGGATGCTGTGTTGACTGCCTGGTGCCACAGTCTAGATCGTCTCTGAGTAGCTGTGTGATATTCTCAAGGGGGAGGGAGAGCAGCCAGATGTCGTTGTGTATGTTGGCACAAATAACATAGGTAGGAAAAGAGATGAAGTCCCATGAAATTAATATATGGAGATAGGCAAAACATTTAAAAGCATGACCTCCAGGGTAATGAGTGATCTCTGGGTTACTCCTGGTGCCACATGCTAGTGAGGGTGAGAACAGGAAGAGAGGACAGATGAATGTGTGGCTGAGGAGTTGGTGCATGGGACAGGGATTCAGATTGTTGGACAATTGGGATCTCTTCTGGGGCAGAGGTGACCTGTACAAGAGGGACAGGTTGCACCTGAACTGGGGGGGAACCAAAATCCTGGCAAGTTGCTAGTGCTGCTCGGGGTGGGTTTAAACTAAGATTGGTTGGGGAGGTGGGTGTGGGATGGAGGCTAGTGAGAGACAGGAAGGTGATGGGAAAAAGTTCCATGTACAGGATGGGCAGGTGCATGGCAGGGAGCGAGGAAGGACTGTTAGATTGAACTGCATTTATTTTAACACGGGAGGCCAGATGGGTGAACCTAGGTGTGGAGAGGTACAAGTTATAGGAGTAGAAATAGCATATACAGCCCATCGAGTCTACTCCGCCATTCAATCATAATTGATCTAATCCCATTCTCCTGCCATCTCCCCATAACCCTTGGCACCCGTTCTATTCAAGAATTTGTCTATCTCTGCCGTAAAAATATCCACTGACTTGTCCACCACAGCCGTCTGTGGCAATGAGTTCCACAGATTAACTACCTGATTTGGGACAACAGATGGCACAATGGGCTAAGTGTTCGGCTGGCAACCGGAAGGTAGCCAGTTCGAATCCCGCTTGGAGTGTATACTGTCGTTGTGTCCTTGGGCAAGACACTTCACCCACCTTTGCCTGTGTGTGAATGTGTGTGAATGTGTGTGAGTGATTGGTGGTGGTCGGAGGGGCCGTAGGCGCAGATTGGCAGCCACGCTTCCGTCAGTCTGCCCCAGGGCAGCTGTGGCTACAGAAGTAGCTTACCACCACCGAGTGTGACTGAGGAGTGAATGAATAATGCGATGTAAAGCGCCTTGAGTATTAGAAAGGCACTATATAAATCCCATCCATTATTATTATTATTACCCTCTGACTAAAGATGTTCCTCCTCACCTCCTTTCTAAAAGAGCACCCTTTAATTCTGAGGCTATGACCTCTGGTCCTAGACTCTCCCACCAGTGAAAACATAATTTCCACATCCTCTGTATCTATGCCTTTCATTATTCTGTAAGTTTCCCCCTCAGTGTCATGTGACACCGAAATTGTAGCCGTTGCAGAAACCTGGCTGAGTGAGAGCCAGGGCTAGCAGCTTGTTGTTCCCGGGTATAGATGCGAAAGGAGTGATAGTGGTGGGGGTAAAAGAGGAAGGGGTGTTGATTCATTAAGGAGAATGTCCACAGAATGTCACAGCAGTAGCCTAAGATGACGTTACTGATGGGTTCACCCACTGAGGCTAAATGTGTGGAGCTGAGAAATAAAAAGATGAAATCAAAATAGCCAACTGGAATTAGAGGAACAAATGTGCCAGAAGATTGCAAGACTAATAAGTTTGTCATAGTGGGGGAATGTAACCCGTCCAATATAGACTGAGACTGTTGTAGTGGCAAGTGTTTAGACAGGGTGCGATTTGTCAAATATATTTGATCAGGCCTGGGAGATTTATTTACCTTCATAAGCCTTAGGAAATTGTGACGAGCAAGTCACTGGACATCCTAAGAGTAGATCGAGCTTTTCCTTCTCCCGTGTAGGGTCATCTACATATTGCCTGCAAACGTTCTTGAACACATTTAACAGGTGTAGGAGGATGGTGGTAGGTGTATGGAACAAGCTGCCAGAGGAGGTAGTTGAGGCAGGCACTGAAACAACATTGGAAAGCCATTTGGACAGGTGTGTGGGCAGGAAAGGTTTGAACCAGAGGGATATGGGGCAAACATGGGCAGGTGGGACAAGTGTAGATGGGGTACCTTGGTCAGCATTGGCAAGTTGGGCTGAAGGATGGTATGAGCTTGGTTCTGTTTTTAAGCTATTTATTCCCTGGCTTATTTTATCCAGTATGCTTTTTGCTCAGCCTCTGGCTAGGTGAGATTGAGCATATTTTATGTAGTGTCTCCAGCTGATAATACTGTTGGAACTGCCATGATTCTAATGTGGTGACAGGGATCACTTGAGAAAGCAAAGATCATAAGAAGGAAGAGAAATGAGGAACCGGTAATGCAGAGATATTGTTCCCTGACTTCTGGCACAATGTATTGAATACAGTTCACATTGATGCAAGAATCCATTGCATCTTTGTAGCGTCAGTTTGCCCATTCCCTCTATTGTATTTATTCATGGTTTATTACTGGCAGAGGGACCACAATAATTGTTAGTGCCGGAGATGATTACACGCGCTAGATAGAAAAGAATTATCAGTCGGGACAGCATGCTAATGTCATTGTGGTGGAGTCAAAGTTGCTTGCAATTAGTAATGTGAATGTTATACCTTCGACTTGGTACCGATCCTGTACTTGTGCCTTGTGGATGAAGACTCAGCTCAAGGGTTTTGACCTTGTATCGCATACACCAAAAGTAATTTGCACATCCTGGGACCAATGGGATTTGAATAAAGGCCATTTTTATACATTTTGGTTTCACCATGTAGAAATTACAGCAGTGTTTATACACAGTCCCCCCCATTTCAGGGCACCATAATGTTTGGGACACAGCAATGTCATGTCAATGAAAGTAGTCATGTTTAGTATTTTGTTGCATATCCTTTGCATGCAATGACTGCTTGAAGCAGTGCTTCCACACCTCCATTTTTTCCCCCCTTAAATAGAATCCCAAATTTCCTGGAATTTGATGGTATTTCCGAAAATTTTCAAAAATGCTTCCTGCGTTCTATTTGTTGCTGGGTTTTTTTTTGCGGGCACACGTTAACAACACAAAGAACAAGGCAAAACAGATCTATGTAACTACACTGCACCTGCCTGCTTCTGTTACTCACTTGTACAGTGTTATGCAAGGCAGCTTTTGTTGCTCCCAACAGCTTTAGTTGTCTTTGTCTTTTCAACCTGCTCCCATGTGTCTCAGTCTGCTCTCTCTCCTCCCCTCCCTCCCTCCTCCCCTCCCTCCTCCCCTCCCTACCTCCCTCCCTCCCTCCCTCCCTCCCTCCCTCCCTCCCTCCCTCCCTCCCTCCCTCTCTCCCCCTCCATCCCTCTCTTGCTCCCAATGTAACTGCAATCCCACTGGTAACCTTTCACCACGAGGCTTATCCAGAATTCTACCACGGCCTGAAAAATAATCAAAGGCTCAACTTCCACTGAGAAAGAGAATTCCAAAGATTCATTGTTATACGAGAATTTTCCCGAACAGTGTGTGACCCATCGTGCTGTGGCCATAGCACTCTGTGTAAAGCCCGCAGCGCTGCAGCCGGTAGCGCTATATTTAGAACCCATCACGCTGCAGCCGACTGCTCTTTGTTTCAATTCCCACATGTTAAACTGACAGCGCTCTGTTCAAAGCTTTGAGCGCCAAACTTGTTGCTGCGTGTATTACCTTTACACCTCTTCGCAGGCCAGACGTGGAAATTTCCCCAAATTATTCCATTTCCCTAAAATTACCCAAAGACAACCAGAATTTCCTGAATTTTGGATAATTTCCTTCAAAGTGGAAACACTGGCTTGAAGTCTGCGATTCATGGACATCACCAGTTGCTGGGTGTCTTCTCTGGTGATGCTCTGCCAGGCCTGTATTGCAGCCATCTTTAGCTTATGCTTGTTTTGGGGGCCAGTCCCCTTCAGTTTTCTCTTCAGCACATAAAAGGCATGCTCAATCGGGTTCAGATCGGGTGATTGACTTGGCCACTCAAGAATTGACCATTTTTTAGCTTTGAAAATCTTCTTTGTTGCTTTAGCAGTATGTTTGGGATCATCGTCTTGCTGTCGAATGAACCTCCAGCCAATGAGTTTTGAGGCATTTGTTTGAACTTGAGCAGATAGGATGTGTCTATACACTTCAGAATTCATTCTGCTACTACCATCAGCAGTTGTATCATCAATGATGATAAGTGAGCCAGTACCTACAGCAGCCATACATGCCCAGGCCATAACACCCCCACCACCGTGTTTCACAGATGAGGTGGTCTGCTTTGGATCTTGGTCAGTTTCTTCTCTCCTCCATACTTTGCTCTTGCCATCACTCTGATATAAGTTAATCTTCGTCTCATCTGTCCACAAGACCTTTTTCCAGAACTGTGGTTGCTCTTTTAATTACTTCTTGGCAAACTGTAACCTGGACATCCTATTTTTGCGGCTAATCAGTGGTTTGCATCTTGCAGTATAGCCTCTGTATTTCTGTTCATGAAGTCTTCTGCGGACAGTGACAAATCCACACCTGACTCCTGAAGACTGTTTCTGATCTGTCGGACAGGTGTTTGGGGATTTTTCTTTATTATAGAGAGAATTCTTCTGTCATCAGCTGTGGAGGTCTTCCTTGGCCTGCCAGTCCCTTTGTGATTAGTAAGCTCACCAGTGCTCTCTTTCTTCTTAATGATGTCCCAAACAGTTGGTTTTGGTAAACCTAAGGTTTGGCTGATGTCTCTAACAGTTGTATTCTAGTTTCTCAGTATTCAGTATTAACTTTATTGTCATTTCACCGAGTACTTACATACACAGAAGAAACAAACATTTGTTTCTCATCAGTTTTTGTCAGTGCAATTAATAAAAACAGAATAAATACATACAACTTAAAAATGATCATATCTAAAATAGACCTAAAATTGAACTAAAAACAGACATTCCAACCGAACAGTGACTTTACCCTGACAGGTGTCCAGCTGTCAAGGTGTTGGGCGAGGTTAGATGTGGGGGTGTATGTGTATGGGGAGGGGACACAGTCCGTTAACCAGTCTTATTGCCTGTGGGAAGAAGCTGTGTAGCATCCTGCTGGTTTTGCAGCTGATGCTCCTGTGCCTCTTCCCAGATGGCAGAATGGAGAAGATGTGGTGTGATGGATGATAGGGGTCCTTGATAATGGAGATGGCTCTGCTGATGCTGCATTTCTGATAGATCTCCAACAGGAAAGGGAGTGGAGCACCAATGATCCTGCTGGCGGTCTTCACTATCCTGTCTTTGTTCGTAGGCCTTACAGCTCCCAAACCAGGAAGTGATGCCGTAGGTCAGTATAGTCTCGATGGTGCCCCTGTAGAAGGTCGTTAGATGAACAGTAGGGAGACCTGCTTTCCTTTGTCTCCGGAGGGGGTGGAGCCGCTGCTGAGCTCTTCTGATCACTGCTGTGGTGTTGGTCGTTGAGGTCATGTCATCCGCCAGGTGAAGTCCCAAGAACTTCACACTGCTGACCCTCTCCACAGCAGCTCCATCAATATGCAGCGGGGTGTGATGGTGTTTGCCAACCCTCCTGAAATCGATCACCGTTTCCTTTGTCTTATCCACATTGAGGGTGAGATTGTGAGATCTGCACCATTCTGTAAGCAGCTCCACCTCCATCCTGTACGCCGACTCATTGTTGTCACTGATGAGACCCACCACAGTTGTGTCATCAGCGAACTTATTGATATATTTGTTGCTAAGTCTGGCAGTACAGTCATGAGTAAGCAGACTGAACAGCAGGGGGCCCACAGCCTTGGGGTGAGCCAGTGCTCACTGCAATGGTTTCTCACTCATATTGACTTCTTTGACTTTCATTGGCACAACTTTGGTCCCCATGTTGATAAACTGCAATAAACGTTTCCAAAGGTGATGGAAACTTTGGACAGAAAGACTGGAGGAAAACAATAAAATCGGATTCCGAGTTAAATCAGAAGAATATCATGCCTGATCTGCAGCAAAGATACTAGCATCCTTGATCTACAGTTCCTTCCTATTGAAGAAGAACCCTGGCCCGAAACAACTCCGAATCCGT
The DNA here is from genome assembly GCF_010909765.2 of Amblyraja radiata. NCBI lineage: Eukaryota > Metazoa > Chordata > Chondrichthyes > Rajiformes > Rajidae > Amblyraja > Amblyraja radiata. The sequence continues at coordinate 614,842 of NC_045958.1, read as the reverse complement.
TCCCTCCACAGATGCCGCCTAGCCCGCTGGGTTCCTCCAGCACACTTTTTTATTTATCTCTGAAATTGAAGATAGACATAAAGCTGGAGTAACTCAGCAGGACAGGCAGCGACTGGAGAGAAGGCCCTTCTTCAGACTGAACTGAACACTCGTCGGTGAGAGAACTTGTGATTGTCTGCAGAAGGGTCTCGACCAGAAACGCCACCCACTGCCCAGAGCCGCCACCCGTCCCGCTGAACTACCCCAGCCCCCCCGTGTCCACCTTCAACTCCAGAGCCAAACAAAAAACATAGAGTGCTGGAGGAACTCAGCGGGCCAGGCGGCACCCGCAGAGGGAACGGACCAGGAGCCGCCACGGGCCACGAGGGTGAGAGAGATAGGGAGTGAGAGAGCGAGAGAGAGAGACAAGATGGGGAGCGGGAGAGAGAGCGCGCGTGAGAGGGAGAGAGTGAAAGACAGAGAGACACAGCGAGAGAGGGAGAGAGAACAAGGGATGCAGGGAGAGAGAGAGGAGCGAGAGAGAGAGAGAGAGAGAGAGAGAGAGAATAGTAAAATAACGCGGGTGAATGACTTTACCTGCACACCAGAAGAAGCCTGCGCTCGCCGTCTGGAGCCTTCAATGACAGTGAGTTTTAAGAAATTCTCCCATGAATTTTATTCAAAGGAACGCAGCGTCATTAATAATTGGTCAAAACACAATGACATTTACTGAGGAATGTGGATCGATGTATTGATGACACATTGTATAACTATGTGTTAACTACTAGTGCTAACAGTGGTAGTTAACTAACAGTGGTAGTTAACAAATCGTTTTTGTCTCATGGCCGGTGCAACGGTGAATCGTAACAATTATCCATGGTCGTTTTTAAACAATTTAACAACTCTGTATTTAACAACTCTGACCCTTCTAGTACAGAAATTAGACATAAACTAGAAACTGAGAAGTAGGGGAACGCCGTCCCCCTGCGTACCCCCCATTCCCATCACTGATCTATACACTGTAAATGGATTGTAATCATCTTTTGTCTTTCTGCTGAATGGATAGCACGCAAAGAAAGCTTTTGGAAGAGGTTCTTTGGTTATTTACTGGAGTAGGTGTTGACTTTAGGCAAAGTACCTTTATGTGGCAACATGATGGGAATACACCTGGTATGTTCAGAGAGAGAACTCTAAAACATGTTGTGCCCTGAATCTTGCTTTCTGCATTTGATTCAGGGTTTATCTCATCGGCATTCACATTTATTTTGTGAATTGATGAAGTTGAATAGCTTTAGGTTTTGTTTTGCCGTTAAAATTACCCAACAGATTTATTCTGAAAAAGTGAACAGTTGATATAATCTTTTTTCATAGAATTAGAAGACAGCTGTTTGGCTCATTATTACCTGTGCTGGATCTCTGGAGGTGTTACCGATTAGTGGCATTCCTTGGATCTTTCTGTATGACTGCATTTACTTAAGTACAGATAATTCCCATTTGAGATTTGCATTTGGATCTGTGCCCATTACCCTTTCAGACAATGCATTCCAAATCACTGCACTAAGTTAAAGAAAACCCAGCGACTTAATGATTTATATGCCAATTATTTTAAATGGATTATCTATGATTATTGTCCTACTTCCCAAAAAGGACCCAAGCAGTCGTTCCAGGTGCGACAAGGGTTCACCTGTATCTCCTCCAACCTCATCTACTGCTTCCGCTGCTCTAGATGTCAGCTGATTTACATCGGGGAGACCAAGCGTAGGTTGGGCGATCGTTTCGCCGAACACCTGCGCTCAGTCCGCAATAACCTACCTGAACTCCCGGTGGCTCAGCATTTCAACTCCCCCTCCCATTCCCAATCCGACCTCTCTGTCCTGGGTCTCCTCCATTGCCAGAGTGAGCAACAGCGGAAATTGGAGGAACAGCACCTCATATTCCGTCTGGGGACCTTGCGTCCGTATGGCATTAACATTGAATTCTCCCAATTTTGCTAGCCCTTGCTGTCTCCTCCCCTTCCTTAACCCTCTAGCTGTCTCCTCCCACCCTCCCATCCGCCCGCCCTCGGGCTCCTCCTCCTCCTCCCCTTTTCCTTCTTTCTCCCCCCCCACCCCCACCCCCCATCAATCTGAAGAAGGGTTTCGGCCCGAAACGTCGCCTATTTCCTTCGCTCCATAGATGCTGCTGCACCCGCTGAGTTTCCCCAGCAATTTTGTGTACCTTCCCGATTGTACTAGTTCCTCTATATCGACACCATCAAGACTCCCTTTGCAGAATCTGGTTTTTTATTACATTATAATGGCAGCAATGAATTTTGCGAAGTTAAGACCAGGCCAGGACATGTACTTCCCCTGGACCCTGCCAATGACTATGTGTTGAACAGCAAGACCTTGGGTTATAAATAGATAGTTCCCTGAAAGTGCCGACACATGTTGACAGAGTGACTAGGTTTAGATTGCCTTCACAGAAACATAGAAAATAGGTGCAGGAGTTAGCCATTCGGCCCTTCGAGCCAACACCGCCATTCAATATGATTATGGCTGATTATCCAAAATCGGTATCTCATTCCTGTTTTCTCCCCATATCCCTTGATTCCATTAGAGCTTCATCTGCTGAGGCATTGAATAAAGAAACTGGAACATCACCTTGTACGTAGAGTATTGTGTACAGTTCTGGTCACCGCACTGTAGGGAGCATGTGATTTAACTAGAGGGGGTGCAGCTAAGATTCACAGGAAGCTTGTTTGGATTAGGGGGCTTGAATTAGAAGGAAAAATTAGATAGGCTCGAACTGTTTTCCCTTGAGTGAAATAGGCTGCGGGGCAACTTTATTGAGGATTATAAAATCACGTGGGACGTATGGTGTATTGTAAATCGTCAGGGTCTTTCTCCCAGGGAAGGGGAGTTGAACACTGAGAGGGGAAAGATTTAAAGGGGATGAGCTGCCAAACAAAGTAGTGGGGGCAGGGTAAGGTGGCACAGCGGGTGGAGCTGCTGTCTCGTAGCACCAGAGACCTGGATTCAATACTGACTGACCTTGGAGGTCAGGAGTTTTTTCGGGAGTTTGTGGTTCATTGGGCCAAAGGGCCTGTTCCATGCTGTATCTTTAAACTCAACAAAACAATGACAATGTTCCAAAGATATTTTGTCAAATGCATGGAGAGGTAATGGGCCAAAATCAGACAAATGCCATTAGCCTAGATAGTCATCTTGATTGAGTTTGGCTGAAGGGACTGTTTCTGTGCAGTGTAACTCGATGAATCTATGGGTTTGAATATGTTACATCGAACTAGGCTTTTCTGGCCAACTAACCCACGCTGGTATGAATGCTCCGTTAAAATGTCCTCTCAGTCTTGTACATCTAACATCAGCATTACCCCCTGACCCCTTTTGTTTCATCTGCATTTAAGGGAAAGCTAAATATATATCTGAATTCTTTATCTCAACCATTTGTGATGGTGATTAATTTTACAGGTATATCCTTCTCAGGATAAAGTAGATTTGTCTAAATTCCCTACTTGATTTCTTGCTAGCTATCTTGCAATGGCAGGTTCATTTTATATGGGGGAGAAGGCAGGAACGGAGTACTGATTGTGGATGATCAGCCATGATCACATTGAATGGTGGTGGTGGCTTGAAGGGTCGAATGGCCCACTGCACATATTGACCATTTTTCCCCAATCTGACGGGCAGCATCGAAAAAAGGTAGCCAATTATTTGAACAAGTGGAATAGATTGAGTATGAAATCATGGGATATGCCAGAAATGAGTACATACATAGGCAAGATAAAATCATTGATGCAATGATGTGGTGGTAAATTATGAATGGAGAAGTCAGGAAGTGTGAAATATGCAGTTAATCTAGCACTGTAGATATGAAACTATTTCATATATGAAACTATTCACGAATTGTCTGAAGATGGGTGAAGGGGAGAGTTTGTTTAGTTTAGTTTAGTTTAGAGATATATCGTGGCAACAGGCCCTTCAGCCCACCGAGTCTGCACCGACCAGTGATCCCCGCACATTAACATTATCCTACACACACAAGGGACAATACTATATTTACACAAAGCCAATTAACCTCCAAGCATGTAAGCCTTTGAAGTGTGGGAGGAAACTGAATAAATTGATGAAAACCCACACAGGTCACGGGGAGAATGTACAAACTCCGTACAGACAACCACCAGTAGTCAGGATTGAACCCGGGTCTCTGGCGCTGTAAGGCAGCAACTCTAACGCAGCTCCTCCGTGCCGCTCATATGTTGGGTAGGAGAGGATGTTCAAATCACTCTTCATACGGGAGGTACACCAGCCGCGGAAAATTAGCTGAGTTTAAAAACTCAAAGTAAAAGAGGAAAGTGACTAACTATGTTAATCTGCTGTGCTAGTTACGTTCTTGTGCACTATTTTGACCAAGTTCTTCTGCTAACTTTCCAAAAGAAACAATATGAGTGTTCATATTTCAAGTTTTATCTGTTAGTTTGGGTGCAGAAGTGTGTGCAGAGATTAGTAAACTAGCCACAGGGTGTAAAAGGTGCTTATGTTTTGAAACACATGGTATTGATTTTCTTTGCACAAAACCCATTCGCTTGTCTTGCTTTCCTGCTACAAAGCATATTTGCTTAAAATTTATGATGGTGACTTTTTTTCCCCTTCCTTCTTTTGACATGTAGCTTCCTATGGAGAAAGAAAATGAAACGGATGAAAAGAGCCTATGGGATTAACATTTACAACAGGAAAAATGGGGTGAGGGGGAAGGCGCCTCTAAATGATCGTTTTGTTGCGTTTTCCTACGATTAACTTGGCAATAGTCTCTGCTACAAAGAGCAGCACTGCCTTAATCAATAATAGAAAAATCTGCAACATTTTCAGTAATTTATTTCCTTCTCAGCTTGCAGTTTAGCAAAATATTTTGTCCTCATGCGTGGAAATAAATGTCCTGATGTAACAGAATGATGTGTTGCATATGGTCTGGATTAAAATGTACCACATATTACCATGGCGGGTCCTGCTGTGAATGGAAACATTTGTGTCTACATTTGGTGCGTTAATCAGTTTAAAATGTTAAAAATGTATATATTTGGGTGGCCTCGCAGCTCTGGCCACTTTCAAGCATTCCACTTGATGTTTATAGAGTCATAGAGTGATACCGTGTGGAAACAGGCCCTTCGGCCCAACTTGCCCACACCGGCCAACAATGTCCCATGTACACTAGTCCCACCTGCCTGCGCTTGGTCCATATCCCTCCAAACCTGTCCTATCCATGTACCTGTCTAACTGTTTCTTAAACGTCGGGATAGTCCCAGCCTCAACTACCTCCTCCGGCAGCTTGTTCCATAAACCCACCACCCTTTGTGTGAAAAAGTTGCCCCTCAGATTCCCATTAAATCTTTTCCCCTTCACCTTGAACCTATGTCCTCTGGTCCTTGATTCACCTACTCTGGGCACAACTTTAATGCACAAGAGGAACTACAGAAGGAAAGGAGTAAAAATGGACATAGTCTAGCATGGCAGTAACAATGCCATTGTCGGCCAAAGTAGTACTGGCTGATACAATCAAATACCTGTGTCGGATCTACACTAAAGACAGACACAAAATGCTGGAGTAACTCAGCGGGACAGGCAGCATCTCTTCTCTTCAGAGAAGCTGCCTGCCCAGCTGAGTTACTCCAGGATTTTGTGTCTAATATGCAATATCTTGCAGACTAATGCCCCTGTCCCACTTAGGAAATCTGAACGGAAACCTCTGGAGACTTTGCGCCCCACCCAAGGTATCAGTGCGGTTCCCGGAGGTTGCAGGTGGTTGCCGGAGGTTGCAGGTAGTGGAAGCAGGTAGGGAGACTGACAAAAACCTCCGGGAACCTCCGGGAACCGCATGGAAACGTTGGGTGGGGCACAAAGTCTCCAGAGGTTTCCATTCAGGTTTCCTAAGTGGGACAGGGGCATAACAAGCAAGTCATGAGCATGTGATCAGATGTGAAGCTGAAACCAGTAAATAGTTTGTATATTCATCCTGATTTCTGTGTAATCCTGAAATACTGGCTGATTTTTTTTTGAATGGGGAAATGATTAGCTGTGGAGATTTCAATTATGAATATAAATATAAATATAGTCTGCCACTTGCCAGTCGACTGACAGGCCAGGCCAGGCTAGCGTGTCCTATGGCTGCAGGTCACCAAATCTTTCTCATTTCTCTTCATTTCTATTTAATGCCCATTGTGAAGAGACAGTATGTAATTGGCTAGAAATTGTACATAGCGTGTGTATCCTGAAGCTCCAATAGTCTATCATGGCATGTTGCGTGGCAGAAGAACTACTGCCTTATAGAGCCAGAGGCCCAGGTTCGACCCTGACTCCGGGTACTTGTCTGTATGGAGTTTGTACCTTCTCCCCCGTGACCTGCGTGGGTTTTCTCCGGGTTCTCCGGTTTCCTCCCACATTCCAAAGACGTACATGTTTGTAGGTTAATTGTCGTGGTATAATTGTAAATTATCCCCAGTGTGTGTCGGACAGTGTCAGTGAGCGGGGATCGCCGGTCAGCACAGACTTAAATGGGCTGAAGGGCCTGTTTACGTACTGTATCTCTAAAACTAAAATACTAAAAAATACACAAATACATTGTATGTGGTCAGTTAAGTCTCAAGCTTCTAATTCACTCACCATATCAATCCATTGGTGAAGTCAGAGAATGATCTGGTTTGGTGCGGGGAAGCTCGTGATTTGAGAAGGCACAAGCTTGTACAAGGTCACTATCTCGACTCAGTCAATAGCCTGGACAGGCTCCGCTTCTTTCCACCGCAGGCACTGGAGTTAACCCTCTGGTTCAGACCAACTTCAGCAGTCAAGCCCTCCATGTTTGAGCAGTACAGTTTTGTGATATTAATCATGACATAGAAACATAGAAACATAGAAATTAGGTGCAGGAGTAGGCCATTCAGCCCTTCGAGCCTGCACCGCCATTCAATATGATCATGGCTGATCATCCAACTCAGTATCCTGTACCTGCCTTCTCTCCATACCCCCTGATCCCTTTAGCCACAAGGGCCACATCTAACTCCCTCTTAAATATAGCCAATGAACTGGCCTCAACTACCTTCTGTGGCCGAGAATTCCACAGATTCACCACTCTCTGTGTAAAAAATGATTTTCTCATCTCGGTCCTAAAAGATTTCCCCCTTATCCTTAAACTGTGACCCCTTGTCCTGGACTTCCCCAACATCGGGAGCAATCTTCCTGCATCTAGCCTGTCCAACCCCTTAAGAATTTTGTAAGTTTCTATAAGATCCCCATGTGCTGATTGCATCAGTGAGATGCCGTGTGATCTTATGCATGGGAGAGGACCCGGATCAAATGTCCAGGAGGACATGAAGTGCACAGTTGTGTTTTCGGTTCTATATTCTCTTGCAGAGCACAAAGTAGAAACATAGAAACATAGAAATTAGGTGCAGGAGTAGGTCATTCGGCCCTTCGAGCCTGCACCGCCATTCAATATGATCATGGCTGATCATCCAACTCAGTATCCCGTACCTGCCTTCTCTCCATACCCTCTGATCCCCTTAGCCACAAGGGCCACATCTAACTCCCTCTTAAATATAGCCAATGAACTGGCCTCGACTACCCTCTGTGGCAGAGAGTTCCAGAGATTCACCACTCTCTGTGTGAAAAAAGTTCTTCTCATCTCGGTTTTAAAGGATTTCCCCCTTATCCTTAAGCTGTGACCCCTTGTCCTGGACTTCCCCAACATCGGGAGCAATCTTCCTGCATCTAGCCTGTCCAACCCCTTAAGAATTATGTAAGTTTCTATAAGATCCCCTCTCAATCTCCTAAATTCTAGAGAGTATAAACCAAGTCTATCCAGTCTTTCTTCATAAGACAGTCCTGACATCCCAGGAATCAGTCTGGTGAACCTTCTCTGCACTCCCTCTATGGCAATAATGTCCTTCCTCAGATTTGGAGACCAAAACTGTACGCAATACTCCAGGTGTGGTCTCACCAAGACCCTGTACAACTGCAGTAGAACCTCCCTGCTCCTGTACTCAAATCCTTTTGCTATGAAAGCTAACATACCATTCGCTTTCTTCACTGCCTGCTGCACCTGCATGCCCACTTTCAATGACTGGTGTACCATGACACCCAGGTCTCGCTGCATCTCCCCTTTTCCTAATCGGCCACCATATTGCAATAGTCAATTCAGGTCATTGTTTCCAAGAAACAAATTCTGACATTGGCAAGTTTTACATCCATTTGTCACAAAGTTTGGAGTTTGTGTGGGGGACTTACTGCAGCTGACTGGTGGGATCTCTTGGGTACACAAAAATGCTGGAGAAACTCAGCGGGTGCAGCAGCATCTATGGAGCGAAGGAAATAGGCAACGTTTCGGGCCAAAACCCTTCTTCAGACTTGGGATCTCTTGTCAGGATTGACTCCAGATGTAGTACACTGTTGAGTGGATTCATCAACAATGCATCATATCCCAGTGTGAAATGAGCACTTCATTTTTGTCTTGACAATGTTGTTCTGCCCAACTCCAACATTTACTTCCCAGCTGTTATCAGGCAACTGATCATGTACAGGCGGCAACGGTGGCGCAGCGGTAGAGCTGCTGCCTTACAGCGCTTGTGGTGCCGGAGACCGTGGGTGCTGTCTGTATGGAGGTTGTGCGTTCTCCACCGTGTCCGCGTGGGTTTTCTCCGAGATCTTCGGTCTCCTCTCACACTCCAAAAACGTACAGGTTTGTAGGTTAATTTGCTTGGTGTATGTGTAAATTGTCCCTTGTGTGTGTAGGATAGTGTTAATGTACGGGGGTCGCGGGTCGGTTAGGACTCAGTGGGCCCAAGGGCTTCTTTCCCCGCTGGATCTCTAAACTAAACTAAACTGAATCATCCTATCACAACCAGAGAGCAGTGCTGAACCACCAGCTACCTCTTTGGTGACCCACGCTATCCTTGATCGGACATTGCTGGTTTAACCCTGCACTAAACGCCATTCCCATCTATACACTGTAATTGGGTCTATTATAATCGTGTATTGTCTTTCTGCTGACTGGTTAGCATGCAACCAAAGCTTTTCACTGTACCTCGGTACACGTGACAATAAACTAAACTGAAACTAACAGTTCACTGATGAACAGTGGATTATTTTGAAATAGATGGGGAAACTGACTGACAGGTCCCATGCATTTTATGTGGCATGTTTGTACCTCATAAAGAGAGGACAATCGCCCCCCCCCCCCCCCCCCCCCCCCCCCTACCCCCCCCGCCCTAAATCTAGGTTGAATACCTATCTATCCCTCAAGTTTAAAACAAAACAGTACTAACCTGAGAGGTTAAACATTTGGTCCTAACACAGATTATATCTGCACCCGTGAGGTTTACAGCATCCAATAATATGAGGTTAGCTCATCAGCATTCTTGGCAATGAATGGGCTTGGGAGGAAACCAGTACATGAGGGAATGGAATTTCCTTGCTCAAGCAGCTCTGTAATGTGCTGATGACTATACTTTAAAGTTTGCTGTTTGCAAATACAGCGGGAACAAAGTGACCCACTGCGATGACCAGGCTTCATGCTGTTGCAAGGAATTCTACTGCAAAATGCTTGGTGGACGCGCTGGGAGCTAGAGAAGAAATTGCAGGCTGAGATATTTGAATCATCTTTGGATAGGGGCGAGTTGCTGGAAGACTGGAGGATTTCTAATGTGTTGGAAGGAACTGCAGATGCTGGTTTACACTGAAGGTAGACATAAAATGCTGGAGTAACTCAGTGGGACAGACAGCATCTCTGGAGAGAAGGAATGGGTGACGTTTCGGGTCGAGACGCTTAATGTCACCCATTCCTTCTCTCCGGAGACGCTGAGTTATTCCAGCATTTTGTGTCTATCTTCAGAGGACTTCTAATGTTGTCCCTCTATTTAAAAAGGATTGCACAGAAAAGCCTGGGAACTAAAGATCAGCGACCATAACGTCTATGGTGGGAAAGTTGCTGGAGAGTATTCTGCGGAATAAGATATATATGCATTTGGATAAACGGGATGATTTTCAGCACATTTTTGTACGTGGGAGACCATGTCTCATGGATCTGAGTTCTTTGAGAAAGTAAGTAAAAAGGCTGATGAGGACAGAGCTGTGGACATTGTCTGTATGGAACAGCAAGGCATTTGATAAGGTTCCACATGGTAGGGTGCTCTGGAAGATAAGATTGCATGGGATCCCGGGAGATCTAGCCAACTGGATAGAGAATTGGCTTCATGGATGGAAGCAGAGGGGAACGATGGAAGGTTGTTTTTCTGACTGGAGTCCGGTGACTAATAGTGTACCTTAGGGATCAGCGCTGGGCCCTTAGCTGTTTGTGGTTTATATCAATGATTTGGAGGAGAATGTGCAAGGTTTGTTAGCAAGTTTTTCACAAAAGTGGGTGGCATTATAGATACTGAAGAAGGTTATCAAGAGGCAGGAGGATATTGGTTAGTTGGGCTGGTGGGCTAAGGAATGGTTAGTGGAGTTTAATACAGATAGGTGTAAGGTGTTAGGGCAAGACCTTCACAGTGAATGGCAGGGCACTGTGGCATGTTGTGGAGTAGCGAGATCTCAGATCTCTCTTATCTGTAACTCTCTTCTCTTTGGGATTAATTCCAGCAACATCAACCGACTCCAACTGGTCCAGAATGCAGCCGCCCGACTCATTATCCACACCAAATCCTGGCACCACATCACCCCAGTCCACAAAGAACTTCACTGGCTTCCCATTTCCCACCGGATCATCTACAAAATCCTGGTCCTCACCTACAAAGCCCTCAACCACTTGGGGCTTATCTCACTGACCTTCTCTCCCCCTACCAACCCTCACGGTCCCTCAGATCCATTTCAGCCGGTCTCCTCTCCATTCTGAAATCCAACCTCTGCACTTTTGGAGACAGAGCCTTCTCCAGGGCAGCTCCCAGGCTCTGGAACTCCCTCCCACAATTGATCCGAACTTCTGAGTCCCTCACCATCTTCCAGTCCCGCCTCAAGACCCATCTCTTCACCTCTGCATACCCTTAGTCCCATATCCCTCCCCTTTGCATCTTTGTCTTACTGCTCTATTTTGTTTTGTTCTTGACTCACCATGTAAAGCGACTTTGAGTCCTTGAAAAGCGCTATACAAATAAAATGTATTATTATTATTATTATTATTAGAGTGCAGGTACGTGGTTCCTTGAAATAGCGTCACAGGTAGATGGGTTGTTAAAAAGGTGTTCATCACATTGGCTTTCATTAGTCAGATAAGTGACTATAGAAGGTGGGTGGTTATGTTACAGTGCACAAGATATTGTATTGTGTACAGTTTTGGTCACCCAATTACAGGAAAGATATTGTCAAGCTGGAAAGGGTGCAGAGAAGTTTTATGAAGAAACTGCCAAAACTCACAGGCCTGAGCTATCGGGAGAGGTTGAGCAGGCTAGGATTTTATTCCTTGGAGTGCAGGAGGATGAGAGGTGATGATATAGAGGTGTATAAACTCATGAGGGGATTAGATTGGGATTACATTTTTGTTACCCAGAGTAGGGGAATCAGGAACCAGAGGACATAGGTTTAAGATGAGGGGGAAATATGCAATAGGAATCTGAGGGGTAACTTTTTCACACAAAAGGTGGTGGGAACAAGCTGCCAGCGGAGGTAGATGAGGTAGGGACTGTAACAGAGTCGATGTTTCGGGTCCATGCTCATTCTTCACAACTAGGATGACTATCTCTCTTTCTCTCACTCCAATGATGCAGTCTGACCTCGAACCTGAAGAAGGGTCTCGACCCGAAATGTCACCCATTCCTTCTCTCCAGAGATGCTGCCTGTCCCACTGAATTACTCCAGCTTTTTGTGTCTACCTTCATGCAGTCTGATCTGCCAAGGTATAGCACTTTGTTTTTGTTATGGATGTTTTAATGCATTTTATTTTGTTGTGTCCCACACTCACAAACGTTGATGTAAGTAACGGGGTGTCTGAAGTACAATTGTGTTTCTCTCTTAAACTTCTCATTCTTCTACAACAAGCAGATGTGCTGTGACTGTGCATTAAGATGCATTAGCAATTGAAATAGCTTACAGGAGCATTCATTAACTGAGCTGCATAGGTTTAATGGAAAAGAAGGAATGGTGTGGGGGGTGGGGAACTAAGGACATCTTATTCACTCAGAAGGAAATTAAATTTGCCGCCTGAAAAATTGTCAGAGGCAAAAACGCTAATTACATTGACGTAGTACCTGGAATCAGCAACTTGTGCTGTAATCTACAATGCTATGGATTGCGACTAAATCTACTTTCCAGCTCTCAAAGAATGAAACTTTGCAGATGATACAAAGCTGGGGGGCAGTGTGAACTGTGAGGAGGATGCTATGAGAATGCAGGGTGACTTGGACAGGTTGGGTGAGTGGGCAAATGTATGGCAGATGCAGTTTAATGTGGATAAATGTGAGGTTATCCATTTTGGTGGCAAAAACAGGAAAGCAGACTATTATCTAAATGGTGGCCGACTAGGAAAAGGGGAGATGCAGCGAGACCTGGGTGTCATGGTACACCAGTCATTGAAAGTAGGCATGCAGGTGCAGCAGGCAGTGAAGAAAGCGAATGGTATGTTAGCTTTCATAGCAAAAGGATTTGAGTATAGGAGCAGGGAGGTTCTACTGCAGTTGTACAGGGTCTTGGTGAGACCACACCTGGAGTATTGCTTACAGTTTTGGTCTCCAAATCTGAGGAAGGACATTATTGCCATAGAGGGAGTGCAGAGAAGGTTCACCAGACTGATTCCTGGGATGTCAGGTCTGTCTTATGAAGAAAGACTGGATAGACTTGGTTTATACTCTCTAGAATTTAGGAGATTGAGAGGGGATCTTATAGAAACTTATAAAATTCTTAAGGGGTTGGACAGGCTAGATGCAGGAAGATTGCTCCAGATGTTGGGGAAGTCCAGGACAAGGGGTCACAGCTTAAGGATAAGGGGGAAATCCTTTAAAACCGAGATGAGAAGAACTTTTTTCACACAGAGAGTGGTGAATCTCTGGAACTCTCTGCCACAGGGGGTAGTCGAGGCCAGTTCATTGGCTATATTTAAGAGGGAGTTAGATGTGGCCCTTGTGGCTAAGGGGATCAGAGGGTATGGAGAGAAGGCAGGTACGGGATACTATTGATCATATTGAATGGCGGTGCAGGCTCGAAGGGCCGAATGGCCTACTCCTGCACCTAATTTCTATGTTTCTATATTTCTAAGTTGCTCCTGGGAATTCCAGTTCTTGAGATCCAAGCTAACAACGTTAACAGTAATTTTTGACCAGTTGTTTGCAACTTGTTGGTGGCAGCTACGACTTGAGTTGGGCAAATATATTTACACATTTTTATATTGCAACGTGAAGAATCATAACTTTTAAGTATTTAGATAGTCAATAAGGAGCTGTCCTGATGCCTGTAAAACTTTGTAATGTGGTTGCCCAAAGCTTCCCGTGGAGACGTCCGATTTTTAAAAAAAAATTTCAATAGCGTGAATGGTTAATAAAATTAAGAATAAAGAAATGGAAAGTAACTACTTGGAAATGTAAAATCTCTTCTCTAATGAGGAAGTTGTAAATGGATGATTGACCCAAGCGTTCTGTGGTCTGAACAGCTGCCTGTCATTGTACACAATGACAGAAGTACATGAAGAAAGGAGTGTCTCTGCTGAAGGTGACTGAAAGGTCAGCATGGACCTCAGGGAGAAGGAAGGGAAAACACACACCGTATAAATGAACCTGGTTGCTGACACAAAGCTGGTGACAGCAAACCATCACCTTTTGCACTTTACCCAGTTCCCTCTGTAATGACTTCAGTTTTGAAGGGGGATCGGGTGGAGAGAGCTGGATGTTGACGTGATCCCGTTTGGCATGTGTGTCTACTCAAGGTGAATCATTATCACGTGGACACAAGATAATTTGGTTGTGAAACAAATTAATGCAGATTTTGCAGCGTTAGCATTCATTAAATAAAAAGGCTGTGCAACATCATTACACAGCAAGATCAATCCGACCGGCTTGCCACTGGTGTCGGCAGATAGCTTGATGCACCAATGCCAAGTCCATTCACTGGATGGAGTTTGCAGCATTGTTGCCCTGGCCCCCCCCCCCCCCCCCCCCCCCCCCCCCCCCCCCCCCCCGCCTGTGCTTCGAGGCTCGCTTTGGTGGTGACTGGTACCTCTGTGACATGACTTCTCTTGACTATTTGCAGATGATACAAAAGTAGGTGGTTTTGCAGATAGAGAAGATGGTTGTCAAAAATTGCAGCAGGATCTTGACCGATTGTCCAGGTGGGCTGAGGAATGGTTGATGGAATTTAATACAGAGAAGTGTGTGGCATTGCATTTTGAGAAGTCTAACAAGGGCAGGACCTACACAGTGAATGGTAGACCTCTGGGGAGTGTTGTAGAGCAGAGGGATCTAGGAGTGCAGGTACATGGTTCTTGAAGGTCCTCATAGGCTCCAAAGCCACACTCAGCAAAATCAATAACCCCACTCTCACCATCGACGGCACCACTGTCTACCCATCTCCCCAGGCCCGCAACCTTGGCGTGATCTTTGATTCCACCCTCTCCCTTGAGCCTCACATCCGCCATGTCATTAAAACCTACTTCTTTCATCTCCGCAACATCGCCAAACTCAGACCCTCTCTCACACCTCCCGCTGCTGAAAGACTCATCCATGCCTTCATCTCCTCCCGACTGGACTATTGCAACTCACTTCTCCTTGGCATCAGCTCCACCTACATCAACCGACTCCAACTGGTCCAGAACGCAGCCGCCCGACTCATCACCCACACCAAATCCTGGCATCACATCACTCCAGTCCTCAAACAACTTCACTGGCTTCCCATCTCCCACCGGATCACCTACAAAATCCTGATCCTCACCTACAAAGCCCTCCACCATCTGGCCCCCCCATATCTCACTGACCTCCTCTCCCCCTACCACCCCTCACGGTCCCTCAGATCCACATCAACCGGTCTCCTCTCCATCCACAAGTCCAACCTCCGCAGTTTTGGGGACAGAGCCTTCTCCAGGGCAGCTCCCAGGCTCTGGAACTCCCTCCCCCAACTGATCCGCAATTCCGTGTCCCTCACCATCTTCCAGTCCCGCCTCAAGACCCATCTCTTCACCTCTGCCTATCCTTAGCCCCACGTCCCCCTCCCTTTTCATCTGTGCATTAATCGCCTCATATTGTGTTTTGTATTGAATTCTGTCTTTACTTTGTGTACTAGTCATGTCTCTACTATTTATTTCATTCCCCTTACATGTTTTTCCTCTACCTGTTAAATTTTTGTAAGGTGTCCTTGAGGCTCTTGAAAGGCGCCCATAAATAAAATGTATTATTATTATTATTAAAGTGGAGTCACAGGTAGATAGGGTGATCATAAAGGCTTTTGGCACATTGGCCTTTGTCCAGATTATTGAGTATAGAAGTTGGGAGGTCATGTTGCAGTCGTACAAGACGTTGGTGAGACTGCATTTAGAATATTGTGTTCAGTTCTGGGCACCATGTTGTAGGAAAGATGCTGTCAAGCTGGAAAGGATACAGAGAAGATTGACGAGGATGTTGCCAGGACTAGAGGGTGTGAGCTATAGGGAGAGGTTGAGTTGGCTGGGTCTCTATTCGGTGCAGTGCAGGAGGATGAGGGGTGATCGTATCGAGGTGTAGAAAATCATGAAAGGAATAGATCGGGTAGATGCACAGAGTCTCCTGCCCGAAGTAGGAGAATCGGGACCAGAGGACATAGGTTCATGGTGAAGGGGAAAAGATTTAATAGGAATCTTACAGACATAATGGATGTCATATTCTTCCTTTGAGGGATAACTCTTTCATACAAAGGTTGGTGAGTGTATGGAGCGAGTTTCCAGTGGAGGTAGTTGAGGCTGGGACCATCCCAACATTTAAGAAACAGTTAGACAGGCACATGGATAGGACAGGTTTGGAGGGATATGGACCAAACGCAGGCAGGTGGGACTAGCATAGCTGGGACATGTTGGCTGGTGTGGGCAAGTTGGGCCGAAGGGCCTGTTTCCAAGCTGTGTCTGTATAAATGGGTGGTTGTATCTTGCATTTGTCAATAAGAATTTTGATTTTGTTTTTGACCTTAACCTTGTAAATGTTTGGAGCATTTGTGCCGCTGCCAGCGTTGTGAGTGGTTCTCGAATTAACAAAATCTTTGGCAGATAATCTTTCGGCATGCGTCTACAGCCCAGTTAGTGAAGCCTGCATGACATCAGTACATCTGGTTCATGCAAGGATCCCAATGTTACAGATCCATTGGTCCCAAGTAATTCCAGGATGGATAGTGTAGGAAGGAACTGCGGATGCTGGGTTAAACCAAAGATAAACACAAAATGCTGGAGTATCTCAGCGGGACAGGCAGCATCAGGAGAGCAGAAATGGGTGATGTTTTGGGTTGAAACCCTTCTTCAGTCTGAAGAAGGGTCTCGACCTGAAACGTCACCCGTTCCTTCTCTCCAGAGATGCTGCCTGTCCATCCCGCTGAGTTACTCCAGCATTTTGTGTCTATCCAGGATTGACAGTATCCTCATAGAACATTGGCAGACACTCGTGCTTTAGTAGCAGCTGACAAATTCTGTCATTACATTTTGGCTACATTGGCTGAAGGTGCTGGCAGCTCTGCTGATTTTTGCATGACATTTTCTATTAAGGCTCTGAGCCGGTGGGAACGGGGCCAAAGAAATGTAGATTTTCTTTGATGTTGGGAGATTTGCTGTTGAAATGTTTTGGGTGGTTCCCAACGACATGATAAAAATGTTCAAGAAGTTGAGCGGTCTGTCACGTCACCTCTCCCGGCCTTGCTCAGATCTGAACACAGCATTACGGTTCTTGAAGTTTGCAACTTTTCTGCAAAGGAAGAATATGATATCCATTATGTCTGTAAAAGGCAGATAAATTGCTACTTGCTAGAGCATACTTGAATCGTTATTTCAATGAAACAAAAGCATTTCTCCAAGCAGCACTGCAGTTTTTTGTTGAGGAAGCGTGCTGTACATTGGCACCCTGAACTGTGGGTGTATCTATCTGCAGCAAGTGCAAGCGGACCTGTTTACGTACTCAAAATGCCGCACTCCTCTGTAGGACAGACAGAGAAACTGCATGGATTCATCATGTGTGTACTTTCACTGATGCAAGCTCAGGTCGCCAAGAAACATCTGTCGGATATTGGCTTTATTGATCTAGGGGGCACAGTCAGTTGTTCAGATGGAAAGCTGAACAGTTGTTACATGTGGGGTACAAAGTGTGGCAGACATTCTCTGCACACACATGAATGCATAATTTCATTGCAGCAACTACTCGGTCTGCTGTCAAATCCCAGCGTAGTTCCATGATTTGGACCCAGTGTTGATAAATGCCAATGTGCGACTTGGAGGGGGATCTTCAGGAGATGTTTCCGCAAGAAATTGCAGCGAATTGTGGACGCAGCCCAGACCATCACACGAACCAACCTTCCTTCTATGGACTCCATTTACAACTCATGCTGCCTTGGCAAGGCCAGCGGCATCATCAAGGACGAGTCACACCCTGGCCACTCCCTCTCCCCCCCTCTCCCAGCAGCAAAAAGTATAGAAGTGTGAAAACACATACCTGCAGATTCAGGGACAGTTTCTTCCCAGCTGTTATCAGGCAACTGAATTCTATCACAATCTACCACAACCAGAGAGTAGTCCTGAACTACTATCTACCTCATTGGTGACCCACAGACTATCCTTGATTGGACTTCACTGGCTTTACCTTGCACTAAACGTTATTCCCTTATCATGTATTTATACACTGTGAATAGCTCGATTGTAATCATGTATTGCCTTTCTGCCGACTGTGTAGCACGCAACAAAAGCTTCCACTGTACCTCGGTACACGTAACTAAACTGAACTGAGATGGTGTTGAATGGTCCTGATGTAATCCAAACAGGACATCAGAGTTAATAGATCATGTACCAACTCTCAGCATCAACTGATAATTCCTGAAATCCTGGTGGTAGTGATGGTGGGTTTGGGAAATGCAAGTTGGAATAGTTTAAGAGATTAGTTGTACTGCGTGATGCAGATGGAACAAATATACTGCCAGTGGCGGAGGGATGAATGTTTAAATATCAATCTAGTAAACTCTGTTGGAGTTCATGGTGTCAAGTTTCTTGTTGTTCAACCTTCGCTAATTTTGACAAACAATATGTGGCCCATTATGCTCCTGACATCCTTGCAGACATTACTGTATGCCTGCAGTCATCACCGTGATGTGCTCCATGGTGACCCACACCATTGTTTCCTCCGGATGCTCTAGTTCCCTCCAAAGTGTACAAAATTGTAGGTGAATTATCCCCCGTGTATGTGTGTGGTAAAATCTGAGGTGAGGTTAATTAGAGTGTGGGGCAAATAGGTTGGGTTTCCAAATATTGTTTGAAGTTGACATGGACTTGATGGGCTGAATGGCCTGTTTCCATACTGCATCTCTTTGACTCAGAGTCTTCAGAGGAATTCTGTCTTATCGCTGTTGAGTTTGAGGAAATTATGTTGCATCCAGGTTTTTATAGCTGACAAACAGGAGTTGATATGGGAGAAGGGGGGGGGTTGTGGGGGGATTTGGTGCCAAGGTAAATCTGGGTGTCATCAGCGTAACAGTGGAAGTCCAGATTGAAGTGGCGGAGTATCTGACCAAGGGGGAGGATGTAGATGATGAAGAGGAGGGGGCCGAGTACGGAGCCTTGGGGAACGCCTTGAGTGACTGCGGCTGTAGCAGAGGTGTGGTTGTGGAGAGAGATGAAGTGGGATCTGTTGGAAAGGTAGGAACGGAGCCAGCTGAGTGCAGAGCCTTCAATGCAGAGGTCTTTGAGTCTGGTGAGCAGGATGTTATGGTTCACTGTATCGAAGGCTGCGCTCAGGTCGAGCAGGATGAGGATGTTGAGGGAACCGGTGTCAGCAGAGGTGAGGAGGTCGTCGAGGACTTTGAGGAGAGCCGTTTCTGTGCTATGGAGGGGGCGAAAGCCAGATTGGTGGGGTTCAAGTAGGTTATACGTAAGGAGGTGGGAATGAAGTTGCGACGCAACGATACGCTCCAGGGTTTTTGAAAGAAAGGGGAGGTTTGAGATTGGGCGGTAGTTAATGAGAGAGGAGGGATCAAGACCAGATTTCTTTAAGATTGGTGTAACGGCAGCAGTTTTGAAAGCGGAGGGGACAATTCCTTGGGACAATGAGGAGTTGAAGAGATTAGTTAGGTAGGGGCAGAGAACGGGGAGGCAGGACTTCAACAGGGGAGTGGGGAGAGGGTCGAGGGAGCAGGTAGTGGGTTTGGAAGAGCTGATGAGTTTGGAGATTTCAATAGGGGTGACCAGGTCAAACTGGGAGAGGAAGCAGTGTGGAGGAGGGGTAAGGAGGTCAGTGGAGATGTTGAAAGGAGGGGCCGTGGTAGGTGGTGGAGTAGATGCTGGGGAGTCGGGTACAGGGGATAAAGATTGATAGATGGTGCTGATTTTATCAGCGAAAAAGTGGAGGAATGAGTTGCAGAGATCCGGAGTAGAGGTAGGGAGAGTGTTGGCTCGAGGCTTGAGGAGGTTGCCCACTGTGGAGAAGAGGGTTCTGTGGTTTAGGCAGGGATCGGTGAATATGGAGGAGAGGTAGGCAGATTTTGCAGCAATGAGAGCATCTTTGTAGTCAGTGAGGTGGAGTTTGTAAGCTTCAAGGTGGACTGTGAGAGATGATTTATTTATAAGTCGTTCGAGTTGGCGACCAGTCTGTTTCAGTTTACGAAGTACAGGTGTGTACCAGGGTGAAGATGTGTTGAAAGTTACGGTTCTTGTTTTGAGGGGGGCCAGAGTGTTGAGGGAGGTAGACAAGGTGGAGTTGAGATGGTTTGTGAGATCATCAGGTGAGATATGGGTTGAGTCCAGGGGGAGAGTGGTGGAGAGCAGGTCAGAGAGATGGTGGGAATCAATGGATTTTAGATTACGGAAGGTGATTTCTCGGAGGAAGCGGGGGCGAGGTGTCGGAGAAGGGATGGTGAACCGTATAAGCTTATGATCAGAGAGGGGGAAGAGGCATGGATGGAGGTCGAGTACCGGTTGATTTGTGGAGCAGACCAGGTCAAGGATGTGACCTTTGTCATGGGTGGGAAAGGTGACGTGCTGAGTGAGAGAGAAGTTGTCCAGTAAAAAGGCGAATTCAGATGCAAGCTTGCAGGTGGGGGAGTCCATATGAATATTTAAGTCACCAAGTAGCAGCAGACGTGAGGAGAGGGATGAGGCAAGTGTGAGGAGTTCAGTGAAGTCAGATAGGAAGGAGGGGTTTGGTTTAGGTGGCCGGTAAATGAGGATGACTGTCATGGAGGAAAGGGCTTTGAAGGCGAGGAATTCAAATGATGCTACTGGGGGGAAGGTGAGTTCAGTGATACGAAAATTCTGGTTAAAAATAACAGCTAGGCCACCTCCATGGCGGGAGGGGCGGGGTTTGGAAATGTAATTAAATCCACGTGCTATATCGTGTGTTAAACCAGGGTTTTAGACATTTCTGCGATGATGAAAGGTTTTCTACTATTTACCTAATCAGTGCCCCTGGTAATTTTACATATCTTCCGTCAGCACCAAGGAAAATAAAACTAGACTATCCAGTCTCCATAACTGAAGTTGTAATCTGGGCAGTGTCCAAGTGGATCTCCTCTGCACCATCTCAAGTGTAATTGGGTCCTTTAAAGTATGGTGAACAGAACCGATCACAGCTTCCAGCTGTCAATGTAGCCAATGTTTTGTACAGATAGACACAAAAAGCTGGAGTAACTCAGCGGGATAGGCAGCATCTCTGGAGAGAAGGAATGGGTGATGTTTCACGTTGAGGCTTCAGTCTGAAGAAGGATCTCGACCTGAAACGTCACCCATTCCTTCTCTCCAGAGATGCTACCTGTCCAGCTGAGTTACGGCAGCTTTTTGTGTCTATGCTCTTGTATTTTACGCCCTGGATAATGAAGCTAAATCGACTTGCTGCCTTCTTCACCCTATCTACCTGGATTGCCACCTTTGGGAATCCTTGAACTTGAACACCAAGATTCCTCTGTTCCCTGATATTCCCTAGAGCGCTGCCATTTATTGTGTGTGTGATCGAGACTTCTTAGCCTTCCCAAAATATATGGCCTCACACTTGACAGGATTATAGTGTGCTGTAATTGTTTTGCTCATTCCTCACCAACTAATCAATATTGATCTGAATCCTAAGATTGGTTGTCTAATATTAACAGCCCCACCATTTTTTTGTGTTTATGCGTAGTTCCTCATCATATCTCCTACATTCACAGCCTGATGGGTAATGTCTATAGCAAACAGCAAGGATCTAACATCGAACTCTGGATTTCGAACACCATTTTGTATTCCAAACACCATTTTATCTCCCCTTCCCATTCCCATGCTGCTCTTTCTGTCCTTGGCATCTTCATCGTCAGTGTGAGGCCACATGCCAACTGGAGGAACAGGCCCTTGTATTTCGCTTGGGCAGCTTACAAACCAACAGGATGAACATTTGAATTTTAGATAAATAACCTACAACAAACACTTTTTTTTCCAACACTCCTCTATCCCCCCCCCCCGGCCCCCTTCCCACCTGGACTCTCACCTATTCCTCCCCTTCCACCTACATTCCTTCCTCTAGCTTCAAGGCTCACTCTTCTTTTTACCTTATCCCACGCCTTTTGACTAAGTCCAGCACTTTGTTTTGTGTAAATCAGCCTCTGCAGTTTATATATCCACACTCTGCAGATTATTTGTCTATAATCACCGTGAACCACAGTGCCGCCCACCGCCGTTATCTTTTATCTTCATTTTTCTTTTCTTTTGCCATGGTCTCTGGACAAAAAACAGAAAATTCCAACGTTATTGTGACTTGAAGCATTACCTTAACTATTAAAGCCATAAAGATATTCCTTCTGAAGTCATTGTTACAAACACCACGGCAAGCTTTTAAGAAAATCTGAAATAATTACATTTCCATAAAACTTTATTATGTCTGCAGGGTTTCTTTCAAATTCTGTGCACATTGGATTTTTTTAAAAAGGAAGTCGCTATTAGCAAGTTGCCAAACCAGTCACAAACTCACAGAAACTGCACAGAGGTGGGCCCTTTAGCCCACTGAGTCTTTATCAACCATCAAGCAACCATTTGTGCTGAGTGGCTCGCTGGTCGGTGCGCACTCAGTGGGCCGAAGAGCCTGTTGCCGGGCTGTATCTGCTGCTTCCACGCTGTATCTCTAAACTAAACTAATTGACACTAACCATGGACACATGGTTTACACTAACTTATACTAATTTACACTAGCCAACAGCACAGAAGCAGACCCTCTGTCCCCACCCCCCCCCTCCCCAAATCAATACGGCCATCAGACACTGGTTTACACTAATCGTGCACTAACTGATTTTTTTCTCCCCTTATTCCTGTCAACTCCCCCCATGTTCTACTACCTGTCCATACCTGGGGGGTAATTTACAATGGCCAATGAGCCTGCATATTTGGCATGTGAGAAGAGACCCACTCGATCATGGATAATGGACGAACATCATACAGACAGCACCAGTGGTCAGGATTGCTTGATCTCTGGCGCTGTAAGGCACTTGTTCCACCAGCTATGCCACTGTTGCACTTTGAGGAGAGGCAAGAGGTTACCATAACCAGCAATCTAACAGGCAAGTAATCCTATCGAGGTCAGCCTGGTTTCTTGGAAAATTATTTGTAAATAACATTTCATAAACATATAATTACCAATATAACCATCTAATTTGTGGTCATAAGTAAGTAAGTAAGTTTATTGGCCAAGTATTCACATACAAGGAATTTGCCTTGGTGCTCCACCCACAACAACATGACATACAGTGACAGTTACGAATGACTCAGAAAACATTAAACATTAATAATAATAAAACATTAATGATAAAACACCATTGATCAAGCATGTGAACCAACAAAATACCAGATCAAAGGGAGGCTACAGATATTTGGCTGTTGAGTAGAGCAACTACTCGTGGATAAAAACTGTTTTTATGTCTGGCTGTGGCAGCTTTTTTTTTTTTTTTTTTTTTTTTTTTTTTTTTTATTAGAAGTACGGTAAATTACAATAACACACAACACATATATCTTAATACATTTTTTGTACCGCTTCATTTTTTTTTTTTTTTAAAGCTTTAAGAAAAAGATAGAAGTAAGGAAAGTAAAGAAGGTGCGCAAGAGTTGTGAAGTGCAGGAGAGTGTTGGGAAAAGAAAGCCCCTTAGAAAAGAAGTTAGAGAAGGAAGTAAAGTAAGAAAGTAGACCCTAGAAAAGAAAGAAAAAGAAAGTAAGGACAATCGCTCTATTATAACATTAAACTCCGCAGAAAGACTACCAACCAAGTCTGTTTTTGTTGTTTTATCTCCCAATGCCAGGTCCTGATACCATTTATTTATTTATTTATTTTTAAAATTACTATTGCATCTCATGCTTGTAATAGGTCCATAAACGTAGACCACGTCTTTTGGAATTGGTTTGCTTTATCTGCTAAGAGGAATCTCATCTCTTCCAGATGTAATGTTTCAAACATATTTGATATCCACATTTTTATTGTTGGTGTGGGCGCATTTTTCCAGAATTTAAGTATGAGGTTTTTTCCCATTATTAGCCCGTAATTGAGTAAATTCTTCTGATACACGTTTAATTCAGGGATACCTTCCGATATCCCAAAAATGATCCATTCTGGTTTTGGTACCAGCTTTATTTTAATTAATTTTGAAAAAATATCAAATATTCCATGCCAGAATTTTTGGATTTTTGTACAAAAAACAAAAGAGTGCGCTATGGTAGCTTCTTGACACAGACATTTATCACAGATTGGTGAAACATTAGGAAAGATTTTATTTAATTTAGTTTTTGAATAGTATAGTCTATGTAATGTTTTGAATTGGATAAGCGTATGTCGTACATTGATCGAGCATTTATGCACCTGTAGTAAATGTTTATCCCAGCTCTCTTTTGAAATTTTTATAGCTAATTCTTGTTCCCAGTCTCTTCTAATTCCATCTGTTGTGGGTATTTCTATGTTTAAAATGATATTATATAAGTACGATATTAAGTTAGCTGATTCCGCCTTTGTCTTCATTGCTTCATCCAGTAAGTCGGAAGGCATATTATGATAGTCTTTTGTGTATTTTTTCAAATAATCACAAATTTGAAGATATTTAAAATATTGGTTATTTTTCAAATTATATTTCAGTTGTAGTTGTTGAAATGATAGTAATTTTCCCACTTCATACAGATCTTCGAGCGTTTTGATTCCCATTCTTTCCCAATGTATAAATGATTTGTCTATGATTGATGGTTTAAACGATGGGTTATTGGCTATTGGTATTGAGAGAGATAGGTTTCTTAATTTTATTATTCAGATTTATTGGTGAGAGGATAATCGCTCCTATATTACTCGGGGAGCAATCCCCTTTTTCCATTACAATCCAGTCCGCCTGCTGGGCAGAATTGTCCAGCAGGTGAATCATATTTTTAATATTTACTGCCCAATTATAATACATAAAGTTAGGGAGCGCTAGACCCCCCCACTCTTTTAGTTTATTAAGGTGTGTTCTTTGTATTCTATGGGGTTTATAATCCCATATGAAATTTGTAATGTCTGAGTCCAATTTTTTGAAAAACTTTTTTGGGAGATATATAGGTATTGATTGAAATAGGTATAGAATTTGTGGTAAGAAAATCATTTTTATAGCGTTTATTCTGCCTATTAAGGACATCGGAAGTGTTTTCCAGAATTTAATCAAATTATTTAATTTCTTAAGTAGGGGATTATAATTGGCTTTAAACATATCCTGGTAATTTCTAGTAATTTCAATTCCCAAATATTTGAATTTTTCTGTAGCTATTTTAAAGGGGAATTTCCTGAGATGTGTTGAGTCTTTTGGTTTTATCGACATAATTTCACTTTTGTTCCAATTTATTCTATATCCTGAAAAGGATCCAAAGTCCTCAATTAAATTTAATATATTCGGTATACTAATTTGTGGTTTTGTGATGTACAGTAGTACATCATCGGCATATAGGGATATTTTGTTATTTGAATATTTTGTATTATAACCGTAAATATCCAGGTGTGTTCTTATTTTTTCAGCAAGGGGTTCAATTACCAAAGCAAATAACAGCGGAGATAATGAACAACCTTGTCTATTGCCCCTTGATAGTTCAAATTTCGAGGATAATATATTATTAGTTAGTATTCTAGCCGTAGGTTTGTTATATAATAGTTTTATCCATGCAATGAAGTTCTCTCCCAATTGGAATTTTTGCAATACTTTAATCATATAATCCCATACTACTTGATCAAACGCTTTTTCTGCATCCAGTGAGATGACATTTCATAAACATATAATTACCAATATAACCATCTAATAAGTAAGTTTATTGGCCAAGTATTCACATACAAGGAATTTGCCTTGGTGCTCCACCCACAACAACATGACATACAGTGACAGTTACGAATGACTCAGAAAACATTAAACATTAATAATAATAAAACATTAATGATAAAACACCATTGATCAAGCATGTGAACCAACAAAATACCAGATCAAAGGGAGGCTACAGATATTTGGCTGTTGAGTAGAGCAACTACTCGTGGATAAAAACTGTTTTTATGTCTGGCTGTGGCAGCTTTGACAGTCCGGAGTTGCCTTCCAGAGGGAAGTGATTCAAAGAGTTTGTGGCCAGGGTAAGAGGGGTCAGAGATGATCTTGCCCGCTCGCTTCCTGGCCCTTACAGTGTACAGTTCATCAATGGAGGGAAGGTTGCAGCCAATAATCTTCTCAGCTGATCGGACGATTCGCTGCAGCCTCCAGGTGTCGTGCTTGGTGGCTGAGCCAAACCAGACCATGATGGAGAAGGTGAGAACAGACTCTACGATGGCCGTGTAGAATTGGACCATCATTGCCTGTGGCAGATTGTGCTTCCTCAGCTGTCGCAGGAAGTACATCGTCTGTTGTGCCTTTTTGACTGTGGAGTCGATGGTAGCCCCCCATTTAAGGTCCTTGGAGATGATGGTTCCCAGGAACTTAAAAGACTCCACAGATGTGACTGTGGTGTTGTTGATGGTGAGTGGGGTGAGAGGAGGGGGGGCTCTCCTAAAATCTACAATCAATTCCACTGTCTTAAGCGTATTGAACTCTAGGTTGTTGCTAAGGCACCAGGTCGCCAGCTGTGACACTTCCTGTCTGTAGGCAGATTTCTCCCCATCCTGGATCAGTCCAATCAGGGTTGTGTCGTCCGCAAATTTGAGAAGCTTGACAGAGGTGTCTGTGGAGGTGCAGTCGTTGGTGTAGAGAGAGTAGAGGAGAGGAGAGAGTACGCAGCCTTGCGGTGCTCCTATGCTGAGGGTTTGCGGGTCCGAGATGTGCTTTCCCAGCCTCACATGCTGCTTCCTGTCTGTCAGGAAGCTGGTGATCCACCGAGAGGGGTTCAGGCACAGTCAACTCGGAAAGTTTGGAGTGTAGTAACTCTGGCACAATGGTGCTGAATGCAGAGCTAAAATCAACAAACAGGATCCTCGCATAGGTCCCCTGGTGGTCTAGGTGCTGGAGGATGAAGTGCAGGCCCAGGTTGACTGCATCATCCACAGATTCACAGATAAAAGTAAATTCCCAGTCAGCCATCTAGCATCTACGGAGAAGTAGGTGTGTGAATATGTCAATTCCATGAGAATTATTCATAAGATCAATACTGTACATCACATACTATTCTATGCATAAGCCTTTAAAGTATATGTCACCCTTTGCCCTTTTAAATATCAAGACTAGTTGTATATTTAAAAGCTAACTAGTATTGACCTAAAATACAGCAAAATTAGAACAAATATAAACACGATTACAAAATGCCAATTCATCAAACTGCTGCTGCCGTTGCTAATCCGCTACAACTGTACTGTCCTTATTAATAATAAACAAAGTAAAAAATAAACGTTTCACACTTATTTTACATAATGTTTGAATTAAAATGACTTAATTTCATGAAAGTACGGTCAACCTTCCAACTGAAACTAAAACTGCATAATACTAAGGGGTTGTGCAATCTCTCAATCTTCTGGATGATCTAAGGGCATTTTATCAGGTTAAACAGAATTATTTTTTGTGAGTCAAAGTCAAAGGCTGAAGAGATTTAGGGTCACTAACTTCTCGAATTGATCCCTTATGTCCACTTTCTTGCATGCCTTCCTTCTATCATGCAAACAAATATGAATGAGGCAGGTGAAACTGCACTATAGTTTGAGCTGGAAAACGATTTCATCGCTCTACCATTTTCAAATCCTTCGGCACCAGTTTTCCAAGTGACATTTTCCTCTGGCTCCCATTCATCATCACTTCCTTCAGGCATTTTTAGGTTGGTTACGATTCAAAGCATTTTCTATGATTTCATCACTATGCAATGTCACTAACAGCAGCATCCTTGTCAATTTCCAGAGGTCTCGACCCGAAACGTCACCCCTTCCTTCTCTCCAGAGATGCTGCCTGTCCCGCTGACTTACTCCAGCATTTTGTGTAACTTTATTATCTAACCTCAGTTCAGTTTAGTCTATTGGCACGTGTACCGAGGTACAGTGAAAGGCTTCTGTTGCGGGCTATCCAGTCAGCAGAAAGACAATACATGATTACAATCGAGTCATTACAATGTATAGATACACGATAAGTGAATAACATTTAGTGCAAGGTAAAGCCAGCAAAGTCCGATCAAGATTAGTCCGAGGGTCACCAATGAGGTAGATAGTAGTTCAGCACTGCTCTCGGGTTGTGGTGGATGATTCAGTTGCCCCTTTAATAACCACTACTTCAGTGAACCTCTTCCAAACCCTCTCCAAAGCCTCAGCATCCTTCCTGTAATGAGTGACCAGAACTGAACATACTACCCTAAATGTTTAAGAAGGAACTGCAGATGCTGGAAAATCGAAGGTAGACAAAAGTGCTGGAGAAACTCAGCGGGTGCAGCAGCATCTATGGAGCGAAGGAAATAGGCAACATTTCGAGCTAAACCCTTCTTCAGACCGATGTAGATCAGCTGACATCTAGAGCAGCGGATGCAACTCCCTGGTCAATTCTTCCCCTCCCCGGGCACTTTCCCTTGCAACCGCAAGAGATGCTACACTTGTCGCTTTACCTCCCTCCTTGACTCCATTCAAGGACCCAAGCAGTCGTTCCAGGTGCGACAGAGGTTCACCTGCATCTCCTCCAACCTCATCTATTGTATCCGCTGCTCTAGGTGTCAGCTGATCTACGTCGGTGAGACCAAGCGTAGGCTTGGCGATCGTTTCGCCGAACACCTCCGCTCGGTCCGCATTAACCAACCTGACCTCCCGGTGGCTCAGCACTTCAACTCCCCCTCCCATTCCGAATCCGACCTTTCTGTCCTGGGCCTCCTCCATGGCCAGAGTGAGGACCACCGGAAACTGGAGGAGCAGCACCTCATATTCCGCTTGGGCAGTCTGCACCCTAGCGGCATAAACATTGACCTCCAATTTCCGGTAGCCCTTTGCTGTCTCCTGCCCTTCTCAGCTCTCCCTCAGTCCTCGGGCTCCTCCTCTTCCTTTTTCCTTTCTTCTCTCCCCCCCCCCCCCCCCACCCTACATCAGTCTGAAGAAGGGTTTCGCCCCGAAACGTTGCCTATTTCCTTCACTCCACAGATGCTGCTGCACCCGCTGAGTTTCTCCAGCACTTTTGTCAAACTACTCGTGTTAGCACTTTCAGGGAGCTATGCACTTGGACTCCAATATGTCTCAGCACATCAACACTTAAGTTTGCCATTTACTGTTTACTTTTGTCTTGCATTTGACCTCCCGAAAAGTAACATCTCACACTTGTTCTGCTTCAGCTCCACCTGCCATTTCCCGGCTCACATTTCCAGCTGATCTATATCCAGCTGTAACCTTTGCCACCCTTCCTTGCTTTCCACAGCTCCTCCAACTTTTATGTCTTCAAACTTACAAATCAGTCCAACTAAATGTTTGCCCAAATCATTTATAACACAGAGGCTCCAGGACTGATCGCTGTGGAACACCACTGGTCACAGACCTCCAGCAGAATAAATGTGTAGAAAGGAACTATGGATGCTGGTTTAAACCGAAGATAGACACAAAATGCTGGAGTAACTCAGCGGGACAGGCAGCATCTCTGGAGAGAAGGAATGGGTGATGTTTTGGGTCGAGACCCTTCTTCAGTCAACCCGAAACGTCACCCATTCCTTCTCTCCAGAGATGCTGACTGTCCCGCTGAGTTACTCCAGCTTTTTGTGTCTATCTCCAGCAGAATAACACCTCTCCAAAGTACCCTCCATCTTCTATGGCTAAGATGCAGATGGAGTTTAATGCTGATAAATGTTAGGTGTTACACCTTGGCAGGACAAATCAAAATAGGACGTACATGGTAAATGGTAGGGAATTGAAGAATGCAGTTGAACAGAGGGATCTGGGAATAACCGTGCATAGTTCCTTGAAGGTGGAATCTCATATAGATAGGGTGGTAAAGAAAGCTTTTGATATGCTAGCCTTTATAAATCAGAGCATTGAGTATAGAAGCTCGGATGTAATGTTAAAATTGTACAAGGCATTGGTGAGACCAAATCTGGAGTATGGTGTACAATTCTGGTCGCCCAATTATAGGAAGGATGTCAACAAAATAGAGAGAGTACAGAGGAGATTTACTAGAATGTTGCCTGGGTTTCAACAACTAAGTTACAGAGATAGGTTGAATAAGTTAGGTCTTTATTCTCTGGAGCGCAGAAGGTTAAGGGGGGACTTGATAGAGGTCTTTAAAATGATGAGAGGGATAGACAGAGTTGATGTGGACAAGCTTTTCCCTTTGAGAATAGGGAAGATTCAAATAAGAGGACATGACTTCAGAATTAAAGGACAGAAGTTTAGGGGTAACATGAGGGGGAACTTCTTTACTCAGAGAGTGGTAGCTGTGTGGAATGAGCTTCCAGTGGAAGTGGTGGAGGCAGGTTCGTTGGTATCATTTAAAAATAAATTGGATAGGCATATGGATGAGAAGGGAATGGAGGGTTATGGTATGAGTGCAGGCAGGTGGGACTAAGGGAAAAAAGTTGTTCGGCACGGACTTGTAGGGCCGAGATGGCCTGTTTCCGTGCTGTAATTGTTATATGGTGAATCTAATCTGCCAAGTCACCATGGATCCATCTGCCTTAATGGGAGGGGCTGATTTGATTGTGTTAGGAAAGCCCATGACGACAGCATCCACTATGATATCCTCATCAATTATCTATGTCATTTCCTCAAACTAAAAGTTCATAAGATAGGACCTCACTTGCACAAAGCCATGCTAACTCTCCTTCAAGCCACGCTTTGGCAAATCCTGTCCGTAAGAAACTTCTCCAATAATTTCTCAGCTGCTGAGGTAAAGTGAGCCGGCATATAACTTGCTGGATTACTCCTGTTGGCTTTCTTAAACAATCGTTATTCCTCAGTTTCCTGGGACCTCCCTCAAATACAAAGATCTCTGTCAAGATCCAAGCAATCTTCCCTCTTGATTCCCTCAATAATCCGGGTGAGATCCATCAGATCTTGGAGACTTTTCCACCTTGATGTTTTTCAAGAGACCCAATTCTCTCCTCTATCCTGATGTCAACATGCCTTCGTAGATCATCATACCCTGAGCTCACTGTCCTCTTCATCCTTCTCCATGTAACTTATTTAGTACCTTGTCCACTTTCTCTAGCTCCATCCATAAAATTCCCTAATTTGTCCTTGATTTGTTCTCCCCTTTTCCCAACGATCCTCTTGTTTTTCATCTCTGTGTAAACTGCAATGGAATTTTCTCTTATTCTGTGCTCCAAGGACATTTCATGGCACCCATATAGTGCTCCTGATTCCCTGTTTAAGTTCTTTCCTGCCTCCATTTTGTTCCTCAAGGAGCACTGCCTGATTTCTACTTTCTAAAACATGCATATGTTTCTTTTTACTTTTTGACTAAATTTACCAAATTTCTTCAACCTTGTCTTGTTCACAGGATCATGTTGATGATGAATTCTCACCAGCAGTCCTTTTAAGTGACTCCCGCTGTTAGATGTGAACTTACCTGGACAGCTGCTCCTAATCCATTCTTCCCAGCTCTTGCTTAATGCTGGTGTATTTAGACTGTCCTCGATTTAACACTTTCACTCAAAGCAATAGGTGACGTTTCGGGTTGAGAAGACGAGTCTTGAGCTGTCACGTCACCTATTCCTTTTCTCCAGAGATGCTGTCTGACCCGCTGAGTTACTCCAGCTTCTTGTGTCTATCTTCGGTATAAAACAGCATCTGCAGTTCCTTCCTACACATTGCTTCTATGTTCCATGTTCCACGATCTATCTACATATTTGGCCACATTTTCTAGGTGTTTCACTCTGCACCTGTTGCCATGTGTAAGACACATTTAAAATGATTGCATCTTATTTTGGCCGAACATTTTGTGTTTACCTTTCTAGTTCATCAGCCTTTTCATCCAGTGGCTCTGGGGCTGCATCGACAGGTATGCATGTTGCATCATGCCCTGGGCTGCAGTGTGAAGTAAACACCTCACTTTGGTTGGAAGAAAAATAACAAAAATATTTTTGTTCACAAGTACATCTACAGGAGCTTTGAGCATGGCAGCTAACTAGTAAAAGCATGATTTTACCATCCATAACAGTCCCATTTATTGAAAATGTTCTTTTGCGCTCATTATAAAATCACGATGTCCAACCAAATAAAAGTTTCTGCATCTGTCGCGACATTAGTATGAGATTTATAATCAATGGGGAAATGAGTGAAACCTTTAAAACATTTTTGCTTTATAAGTGTTTACTTCCTGATAACAGGGTGTCAGCGGTTATGGGGAGAAGGCAGGAGAATGGGGTTAGGAGGGAGTGATAGATCAACCATGATTGAATGGCAGAGTAGACTTGATGGGCCAAATGGCCTCATTCTGCTCCTATCACTTATGGACCTATAACAAGCAATTTTACTTGATGTGTCCCTGCACACATTGTCACAGTTAAGCGATCTTTGTCTTGGTAAAAGCCATGCCCATCTTATTTTGTTTGCACCAGCTAAGGCTCTGTCTCTGTTTCATCAGCATTATAGATTTGCTCAGCTGTCAGATCGTGATCAATAACTAATTTCTTTATAGTTTCACAAAGTTCCTCAGTTCCTCTTCTTTCGTATTGGCAGATTTCTCTTTATTGGAAATGTCTTGTCTTTGAATCCCACTCTCAACCGTGTCGCATGTGAGCCGTCC
The DNA here is from genome assembly GCF_010909765.2 of Amblyraja radiata. Taxonomy (NCBI): domain Eukaryota; kingdom Metazoa; phylum Chordata; class Chondrichthyes; order Rajiformes; family Rajidae; genus Amblyraja; species Amblyraja radiata. The sequence goes on along the minus strand of NC_045958.1, from coordinate 582,574 downwards.
TTGAAAACAGGCACACAGATCCGTCATTGCTTTAGTTGCTTTAAATTCATAAAATGACTTTGCTTTTTCTATTAGCATTGGCACTGAGGTGCAAGCACACTCCAACCTCTTGAAATGTGTCATAGACAGCGTCACAACAACATCAAAGGTATTTGGTGTGTGCATTGTATGAGTCATAGTCAAAGCTGTAGAGTCAAACACCTTGGATAATGGCCCTTCAGCCCAACTTGCCCATGTTGACCAAGAGACCCAAGCATGGATAAAGTGGGCCAAATGGCAGCAACCTCTACAGGATATCTGTGGATTGGATTGGATTCGATTCCTTTATTGTCATTTAGACCTTTTGGTCTGAACAAAATGTCATAGCCTCTTCCCTCCTTGTTCTCCCTCTGCGCTGAGGCGATCCAGGCTTCCGTTGTTGTGACCCCGCCGGATGATGGTGAGTAAATCCCGCAGCTCAACCGAGCTCCGCGAACGGTTCAAGCTCCGTGGCCCGGGGCGGTCGAAACTGCCAAAGATGCCGCCCTCCAGTCCAGCGGACGCAGCTGTAGTTGCGGGAGCTCCGGAAAACCAGGTCACCAACCCGATGTTGTCCACTGGGCCCGTGGCTGAGCCCCGAATTCAGGTCGCCGCCACCAGAACGCCGCCTCAGCCCGAAGCCCCGAAGCCAGACCACCGCCACCGGAACGCCGGAACGCAGCCACAACCCGAAGTCGGCCAGCCTCACGTTGGTAAGTCCTGGCTGACTCTGCCTCCGGAGCCTCGAGGTCGGTCGCAGTTGGAGGCCGCCAGCTCCACCATTAGGCCTCAGCGCAGACGGAGGCAGAGAAGGGGGATACGACAAGAAAAGTCGCATTCCCCCGAAGGAAGAGACAAAAAACATGTTTCACCCCCCCCTCCCCCCCCACACATATCCACAACCTAATAAACTAAAATTTAACTAGAACAAGACAAAAGAAAACAACAAAAAAAGTAAAAACAGACGGACTGCAGGCGAGCCGCAGCTGTCAACAGCGCTGCCACTGGTTCCATCCTGACCACGGGTGTTTTTTGTACGTAGTTTGTACCTTCTCCCCGTGACCTGCATGAGTTTTCTCCGAGATCTTCGGTTTCCTCCCACATTACAAAGATGTACAGGTTTGTAGGTTAATCGGCTCGGTATAAATGTAAATTGTCCCTGGTGTGTGTAGGATAGTGTCAATGTGTGGGGATCTGTGGTCAATGCTGACTCGAGCCAAAGAGCCTGTATCTATACAAAACTAAACTAAAAATCTCATGGGATGCGTTGGCCTTGATGAATGCATGAGTAGCATATTGAGGAACTTCTCTCACGAAGAGGCTGAAGCATATGCAGGTTTGGAAAATGGGAAAGCAGGCTATACCTGTTGGGTTACACACAGGAGGCTTCAATGAAATATGTGGGGAAAAGGAAAAACTTAGAATAGAGTGAGCCAAGGCATTGTGCGAACACCTGACAAATGCCCAGATTACAGAACTGGAGATATAAAAGCATTAATAACCATGGAAAGATCTGATGCAGTGGCTATTGAAGACTTAGCTTTGTACAGGACAGGGAACAATATATTCAAGAAGGAACTGCAGATGCAACAATATTCCTGGTTTCATTGTTTTCAGGAAGAGTAAGGAAGGATAATGAAGACTGACAATGTCAGTAAAGGATTTTGTTACAGATGTTTCAGCAGAATGCAACAAATAAGATCAAATAGAACAAGTTGTTCTCCAACTTTAGGCTGTGCACGCCATACGCAAGAAGCAGCAGAATGCAAAAGAGAGAGTGTGAAGGAATAGGAAGGCACAATTCTAAACGTTGCAAGTGACACAAGATTGGAGATGGGATGCAAGTGAATAATTGCAAACTATTAGGAACAATAATACAAAAATAACTGAGTAGTTTTAATTCGGGGTAATTTTAACTAAGCACAGAGTGGGGGGGGGAGGGAATTAAAGCAATTGTTTGCGGAATGCATCTGGGGCTGATTTTGGGTTGGTCTGCTTCCTGTTCAACAAGGAAAGAAACCTGACTCTGTTCAGGAAATGAACCAGTACATGGTTTACTTCTGGCAAGAAACTGATCAGGGTCGCACAACAATTGGTTAAATATGGCCAGCGCATGTCAGAAGAGCATGTTCGCTGTAAGAAGAGGACATTCGAAAGTCGAAGATCAGAGCATCAGACAAAATGAGCAAGGATCGAAAAACTCGAGTGAACAACATTATCTCGCAGCTGGCAGATCGACAGTGAGAATTATTCAAATACAAAAATGCTCAGTTTTATAAAACTAATACATAATGCAGAAGGGATCTCATTAAAACTTGAATTCGGTCAGTACATCAGCAGTTTCAAAGTGAATGAAAACTTGAAAGGAAACGGGTTAAAGATAGGGTTAACGTTGCTTAAATATAGTCATGGAGGATATTGTAAAGAGATATGAAAAGTCCAAATAATTTCAAAGACATTTTTATGTCCAAACAAATATTAGATTTATGAGGGATGGATGAATGAGCAAGATTTAGTAGAGGGTAAATGTTTGTTGGAAATACAAAATATTTAGCACAGATGTTTACATGGGGTTCTGAAAGGGAGCACGTCAGTGTACAAGAAATAGATTGAGCAATTCGCAGGTTAGGAATAAAATAGAGGCATTAGACAATAGGTGCAGGAGTAGGCCATTCGGCCCTTCGAGCCAGCAACGCCATTCAATGTGATTCAATGTCATTCATAGCAAAAGGGTTGAGTTTTGGAGCAGGGAGGTTCTACTGCAGTTGTACAGGGTATTGGTGAGTATAGTTTTGGTCTCCTAATCTGAGAAAAGACATTCTTGCCATAGAGGGAGTACAGAGCAGGTTCACCAGACTGATTCCTGGGATGTCAGGACTTTCATATGAAGAAAGACTGGATAGACTCGGCTTGTACTCGCTAGAATTTAGAAGATCTTATAGAAACTTACAAAATCCTTAAGGGGTTGGACAGGCTAGATGCAGGAAGATTGTTCCCAATGTTGGAGTGTGTTCACATGGTCATATGCTGAGAGAATGGAGTGGCTGGGCTTGTATACTCTGGAATTTAGAAGGATGACAGGAGATCTTATTGAAACATATAAGATTATTAAGGGTTTGGACATGCTAGAGGCAGGAAACATGTTTCCGATGTTGGGGGAGTCCAGAACCAGGTCCCACAGTTTAAAAATAAGGAGTAAGGCATTTAGAACGGAGACGAGGAAACACTTTTCCACACAGAGTTGGGAGTCTGTGGAATTCTCTGCTTCAGAGGGCGGTGGAGGCAGGTTCTCTGGATACTTTCAAGAGAGAGCTAGATAGAGCTCTTAAAGATAGCGGAGTCAGGGGATATGGAGAGAAGGCAGGAACGGGGTACTGATTGGGGATGATCAGCCATGATCACATTGAATGGTGGTGCTGGCTCGAAGGGCCGAATGGCCTACTCCTGCACCTATTGTCTATTGTTTCCACCTCCCTTCTCCCTCTCTCCCCCACCTCTCCTCTCTCCAGCCGGCGTTTCGTTAGTGATGCTCACCAGCGGACCTGGTCAATCAGTGTGGCGATGGTGAATGAAGGGGCTGACAGGAGAGGAGACTAATCTGCGCATGCGCGGATTTAAAGATTTTTAAACCTTAATAACTTAATATACCATCGATCGGAACAAAATGTGTTGCCCTTGTAGCACAGGAGAATGGTGATAAGGTGGCAAAAAATTGTAGTGCTATCGTGTAAAAGCAAAACTGGATAAGCACAAGATCAGAGTTTAAGTTATGTACAGATAGTTAGATAGATAGATGGTGGTTGCTAAAAAATGATAATCCAGAAAGACAAACATTGCATAATTCAAGAGAAATGTCTAAATGACCAGTTGGAATAGTTAAAAAGATGACAGAGACACAAGATTCAGATTCAATTTTTTAATTGTCATTGTCAGTGTACAGTACAGAGACAACGAAATGCATTTAGCATCTCCCTGGAAGAGCGACATAGCAAATGAGCGACATAGCAACTGCAGACAAGAGTCTGCAGTTGCCGGAATCTCATCCAGCGGACCCACCGTGACAACCTGCATCTGGCCTGCTTCTGTCAAGGGCCTTTAAATTATTTTTAAATGTCCCTGACAATTAAAGACCCATAGAAGCCATTCCAAATGCGCTTAAATAACTTAAAAAAAATAAGGATAGCAAATTAATTTCAAAATGCCTTCATGGACCAAGAAGTTAATTCGGAAAAAAAAAAGAAAAATAGTGATTCATTTTCCATACTTGCCTATTCTCTCTCCGTCAACAAAATGGCGTCACGATGTATGTCCACCACTGTGGTTGGCGTGAAACTAAACCATCAGATGTGCTTTGCATTTGGTTCATCTGATCATCGAGTCAGTGCCCCACAAACTCTGGCGTTGGTGTTGGTGTTGCGGAGGTCAGGTGCGAGGTGCTCCTTACTGAGCTAATGACAAGAGGTGGGCGCAAACTGGACCCGCAGATTTGTAGGTAACGCACAGATTTTGAAGCATCATTAACACGTGGACAGTGTGTACATCCACAACGGTGATGCCGGGAATGAAAGAAAGATGTGAATTCACATTGCAGCTTTTGACAGCCTCAACCCGTCTCAAAGTGCTTCAAAGGCAACAAAATCGTTTTGAAGTGTTGTCACTTGTAACTTGACAGAAAATGGCAGCAGCTTAGTGCAGAGCAAACTGACTTAAACGCCAGTGTGATGTTGACCAGATCGCTGGTGTTTTATGACGTTGATTGAGGCATAGATGTTGGCCAGGACACAGCGACGTAAGCCACTGCTCTTCTTTGAAATAATACCAGAGAATCTTTTACATGCATCTGAAACAGAGCGTAGGTTTAGTATCTCATCAAAAGATGGTACCTGTGACATTGCAGCGACCCTCAACGCCTAAATATTTGTGCTGTGTCTCTCAAGAGGGATTTATTCCCACAATCTACTGACACAGACCAGAGTATTACCTAGTGAGATACAGCTGACACTGAAGTGGAGACTTGACACACTTGGCATTTTCCCTGCGATCGGGGTTCCTGTTGTGATTTAAGAGGTTTATAAGTCGTGGTGCGTTTCCATACACGATATTGGGAAACATTGCTGGCTCTAATTGTAGTCGGCGATGATTGATCATCAATTAAAATTATAATTAAGAGAGTGAGGAGAGGATTAAGGACTGATTATTTATGCAAGCATTTGTTGGAACAAGGATACTTTGCATGGAGTAGCTCTAATAGAAACCATTGCATGTTTTTTTTGGAAAATAAAGATGTGAAAGAGCCCCTGGCACTGTTTTGAAGAATAAGGAAATTGTTTCCATTTTCTTTGCCAGCGTTCAACTCACAACGAGCACCTTCCTTTCTCCTCTCCTTCCCTCTCCCCTTTTCAGGAGGCTAATATTGGAAGCCTAGAGGGAGTATATTATCAGAAACCTTTTTGTCCAGTGGAAATATCAATTATTAGATGGCGTAGCTGTAAGATGAGAGGGTGAATGTTTAAAGGAGATGCGTGGGGACCCCCCCCCCCCTTACGCATAGAGGAGGGATACCTGGAATGAACTGCCATGGGTGGCACTGGAAACAGATACAATGATGGCACTTAAGAGACTATGTGGTAAACACATGAATATGCAGTGAATGAAACATAGAAAATAGGTGCAGGAGAAGGCCATTCGGCCCTTTGAGCCAGCACCGCCATTCAATATGATCATGGCTGATCATCTATAATCAGTACCCCGTTCCTGCTTTCTCCCCATATCCCTTGATTCCGTTAGCCCTAAGAGCTAAATGTAACTTTCTCTTGAAAACATCCACTGAATCGGCCTCCGCTGCCTTCCGTGGCAGAGAATTCCACAGATTCACAACTCTCTGGGTGAAAATGTTTTTCCTCATCGCAGACCTAAATGGCCTCCGCCTTATTCTTAAACTGTGACCCCTGGTTCTGGACTCCCCCAACATCAGGAACATTGGGAACATTTTTCCTGCATGGAGGGATATAGATCACATGCAGGCAGGAGGGAGTAGTTGGGAGTCAGCCTACAGAGAGGAGGTCCAGCACCTGACAACCTGGTGTGCCAACAATAACCTCGTCCTCAACTCCAAGAAGACGAAGGAAATTATTGTCGACTTCAGGAAGGTCAGAGGGGGCAGACATACCCCCATCCATATAAACGGGACTGAGGTGGAGCGCGTCTCCAGCTACAAATTCCTCGGGGTACACATCTCGGAGGATTTGTCCTGGTCCCTCAACACCTCCAAGCTGATCAAAAGATTCAGATTCAGATTCAGATTCAATTTTAATTGTCATTGTCAGTGTACAGTACAGAGACAACGAAATGCATTTAGCATCTCCCTGGAAGAGCGACATAGCAAATGATTTAAATAAATAATAATAAGTGATAATAAGTGTCCGGGGGGTGGGGGGCTGATTGGCAGTCACCGAGGTACGTTGTTGAGTAGAGTGACAGCCGCCGGGAAGAAGCTGTTCCTGGACCTGCTGGTTCGGCAACGGAGAGACCTGTAGCGCCTCCCGGATGGTAGGAGGGTAAACAGTCCATGGTTGGGGTGAGAGCAGTCCTTGGCGATGCTGAGCGCCCTCCGCAGATAACGCTTGCTTTGGACAGACTCAATGGAGGGGAGCGAGGAACCGGTGATGCGTTGGGCAATTTTCACCACCCTCTGCAATGCCTTCCGGTCGGAGACAGAGCAGTTGCCATACCATACTGTGATGCAGTTGGTAAGGATGCTCTCGATGGTGCAGCGGTAGAAGTTCACCAGGATCTGAGGAGACAGATGGACCTTCTTCAGTCTCCTCAGGAAGAAGAGACGCTGGTGAGCCTTCTTGATCAGAGTTGAGGTATTGTGGGTCCAAGAGAGGTCATCGGAGATGTTGACTCCTAGGAACCTGAAGCTAGAAACACGTTCCACCTCCGTCCCGTTAATGTGGATGGGGGTGTGCGTGCCGCCCCTGGACTTCCTGAAGTCTACAATGAGCTCCTTGGTCTTCTTGGAGTTAAGGGCCAGGTTGTTGTCAGCGCACCATGCTGCTAAGTGCTGGACCTCCTCCCTGTAGGCCGACTCATCGTTGTTGCTGATGAGGCCAATCACCGTTGTATCATCTGCATACTTGATGATGGTGTTAGTACCATGTACAGGTGTGCAGTCATAGGTGAAGAGGGAGTAGAGGAGGGGGCTCAGCACACAGCCCTGTGGAACGCCGGTGTTCAGGGTGAGGGTTGAAGAGGTGTGCTTGTCTAACCTAACAGACTGGGGTCTGTTGGTTAGAAAGTCCAGTATCCAGTTGCAGAGGGAGGGGTCGATGCCCAGGTTACCGAGTTTGGTGATCAGTTTTGATGGTATAATGGTGTTGAATGCTGAGCTGTAATCGATGAACAGCATTCTTACGTAAGCACAGCAGCGCCTTTACTTCCTGAGGAGGCTCAAGAAAGCCCACCTGTCCCCCCAGATCCTGACCAACTTCTACAGGTGTACCATCGAGAGCATCCTGACCACCTGCTTCACGGTATGGTACAGCAGCTGCACTGTTGCGGACAGGAAGGCACTACAACGGGTGGTGAAAACCGCGCAGCACATCATCGGTGCCCCGCTCCCTGCCATGGATGCCCTCCACCGAAAACGGTGTCTGAAACGGGCTGGGAAGATCGTTAAAGACCCCTCCCACCCCAACCATGGACTGTTTGCCCTCCTCCCATCAGGGAGGCGGTACAGGAGCCTCAGGTCTCGTACCAGTAGGATGAGGAACAACTTCTACAATTATACCATCACATTGCTGAACTCGGAGACCCGCCGATAGATTTCTCCGGTCCCTCCATCCCCATTGTCTAATTATTCTGTATTTTTGATTATTCTGTATCTTCTTTTTTTAAATTTCTATATTGCACTACTACGGACTGACGCTAAACTGCATTTCGTTGTACCCATACTCAGTATTTGTGCAATGACATTAAAGTTGAATTGAATTTAATTTAATTTAATTTGGCATCACGATTGGCATAGACATTGTGGGCCGAAGGGCCTGTTCCTGTGCTGTACTGTGCTGTTCAATGTTTTCTCCCATTTCCCAACCTGCCCTCTTTTCACTGATTTCCCTCTAACCCTTTCATTTCCTTGCTCCTGTTCAATTCTCGTCCTTAATTCTGTCCCCTTCCTTGACGTCCTGCATTTGTGCCCTTCCCCCTACTTTCCTTCCCATCCCCTTCCCCTCCTCTCTCACCCCATTTGCCTCACTGTTCCACATTCGTTCATTCCGTCATTTCCCCTTCCCTCCATTCCTCTATTTTTTTTCCCTTTAGAATCTAGTGGAGTTTTCCTTTATAATCCAAGCCATCGTTAATGAGCTGGAATTCATTGGTTTATTGTAATCTATTTTTTGTTCATTTTTTTATTGTGTGACATGTGGTAACATAGAAACATAGAAAATATGTGCAGGAGGAGACCCTTCGAGCCAGCACCGCCATTCATTGTGATCATGGCTGATCGTCCCCTATCAATAACCCGTGCCTGCCTTCTCCCCATATCCCTTGACTCCACCAGCCCCTAGAGCTCTATCTAACTCTCTCTTAAATCCATCCAGTGACTTGGCCTCCACTGCCCTCTGTGGCAGGGAATTCAATAAATTCACAATTCTCTGGGTGAAAACGTTTTTTCTCACCTCAGTCTTAAATTACCTCCTCTTTATTCTAAGACTGTGGCCCCTGGTTATGGACTCGCCCAACATTGGGAACATTTTTCCTGCATCTAGCTTGACCAGTCCTTTTATAATTTTATATGTTTCTATAATATACTTCCCCTCATCCTTCTAAACTCCAGTGAATACAAGCCTAGTCTTTTCAATCTTTCCTCATATGACAGTCCCGCCATCCCAGGGATCAACCTTGTGAACCTACGCTGCCCTGCCTCAATCACAAGGATGTCCTTCCTGAAATTAGGAGACCAAAACTGTACGCAATGCTCCAGATGTGGTCTCACCAGAGCCCTATACAACTGCAGAAGAACCTATACTGAAATCCTCTTGTTATGAAGGCCAACATTCCATTAGCTTTCTTCACTGCCTGCTGTACCTGTAAGCCAACTTTCAGTGACCGGTGTACAAGGACGCCCAGGTCTCGCTGCACCTCCTCCTTACCTAACCTAACCCCATTGAGATAATAATCTGCCCCCTTGTTTTTTCCGCCAAAGTGGATAACCTCACATTTATCTATACTATACTGCATCTGCCACGCATCTGCCCACTCACTCAACCTGTCCGGGTCACCCAGCAACCTCCTAACATCCTCTTCACAGTTCACACTGCCACCCAGCTTTGTGTCATCCGCATACTTGCTAGTGTTGCTCCTAATTCCCTCTTCCAAATCATCAATATATATGGTAAACAGTTGCGGCCCCAACACCGAGCCTTGCGGCACTCCACTCGCCACTGCCTGCCATTCTGAAAAGGACTTGTTTACTCCTACTCTTTGCTTCCGGTCTGCCAACCAATTTTCTATCCATGTCAACACCCTACCCCCAATACCATGTGCTCTAATTTTAGTCACCAGTCTCCCGTGCGGGACCTTATCAAAGGCTTTCTGAAAGTCTAGATACACTACATCCACTGGCACCCCTTCATCCATTTTACTTGTCACATCCTCAAAAAATCCCAGAAGTTTAGTCAAGCATGATTTCCCTTTCATAAAACCATGTTGACTTGGACTAATCCTTTTACTGCTATCCAAATGCCCCATTATTACCTCTTCAATAATTGACTCCAGCAACTTTCCCACCACCGGTCAGACTTTTTCCCTTAACATATCTAAAGAAGCTTTTACTGTCCTTCTTTATATTCCTGGCCAACTTCCCTTCGTACTTCATCTTTTCAGCCCGTATTGCCCGTTTTGTTTTTTTCTGTTGTCCTATGAGTTACCCAATCCTCTGGCTTCCGGCTACTCTTTGCTGTGTTATACATCTTTTCTTTTAGTTTTATTCTATCCCTAACTTCTCTTGTCAGCCACGGTTGCCTCCTACTCCCCTTAGAATCTCTCTTCCTTTTTGGAATGAAATGATCCTGCGTCTTCTGGATTATGCCCAGAAATACCTGCCATTGCTGTTCCACCGGCATTCCTGCTAGGATCCCTTTCCAGTCTACCTTGGCCAGCTCCCCTCTCATGCTTTCATAGTCCCCTTTGTTCAACTGCATCACTGCCACTTCCGATTTAACCTTCTCCTTCTCAAATTGCAGATTAAAACTAATCATATTATGATCACTACCTCCAAGCGGTTCCTTTACCTCGAGTTCTCTTATCATATCTGGTTCATTGGACAACACTAAATCCAGAATTGCCTTTTCTCTGGTCGGCTCCATTACAAGCTGCTCTAAGAATCCATCTCGGAGGCATTCTACAAACTCTCTTTCTTGGGGTCCTGAACCAACCTGATTTTCCCAGTCTACCTGCATATTGAAATCCCCCATCACCACAGTGGCATTACCTTTGTTACATGCCAGTTTTAACTCCTGCTGCAACATACACCCTACATCCGGGCTACTATTTGGGGGTCTGTAAATAACACCAATTAGTGTCTTCTTGCCTTTAGAATTCCTCAACTCAATCCACAGTGACTCTACCTCGTCAGTCCCTATGTCTTTCCTCGCAAGGGACTGAATTCTATCCCCCACCAGCAGAGCTACCCCCCTCCTCTGCCCACCTGCCTGTCCTTTCTATAGGATGTATAACCCTGAATATTAAGTTCCAATGGTACAATGGAGTGGTTGTTGCCTTTTTTCCTTTATCTTTCTGAGCATTGTTGGCAGCGTCTCTCGGGTTTGGCACCCATGGTGGTCACTCTGCATTTGTAGTGTACAAAACTCTTGTGTGCTATAGGGTCTGTGGGAAGGCAGGGCAAAAATCATTATTGTGGTGGTGAAATCATGTGCTATTGCATATGCATGTTGTACCCCATTGCTAAATCTCATAATGATGGTAAATCATTGTCAATCACCATTCCCTGAATCCTTTTCTCTGCAATTGGTACATGGATAGGAGAGGTTTAGAGGGATATTGGCCAAATGCAGACATGTGGGACCAGTGTAGATGGGGCATGTGGGGCAAGTTGGGCTGAAGGGCCTGTTTCCACACTGTGTCACTGTAATGGTGACATTTTCCTCTCTCGACTCCTGAATGTTCTGCATCTTCCCTTTATCTTTTCCTAAATCAATTTTCTTAAAAAGTATTTTCAGAATTTTTCCAGTTAATGTTGGTAATGCCACTTTCCACTTAATTTAGCTCAGTCCCAATCCCTTTGCTTCTCATTTGTGATGGTCCACTCCCCTCCCTTTCAGCATTCCGTAGGAACTATACCTTTCCTGACTCGCTGGTCTTTCCAACCTCACAAGCGCTCCGTATTTCCCTTGGCAGCGGTGGCACATGCCGCACCTTCCCTCACCTCACCACTATCCTGGAACCCAGAGGGTCACTTCCAGCAGAGGCAGAGATTCACTTGCACTCCTTCCAAACTAGACAGAGAGAGGGTACAAGGCGGGCGGGGAGAGTCCAGGAAGAGGAGGAAGACTCCTCATCAGGGGATATAACACCTGTCTTTGCACCTCCTCTCTCACTTCCAAACTAGATTATTGCGTTCAGCATTCACACTGTAGTCTCCTCTATATTGGAGAACCCAAATACAGAATGGAAATTCCATTTTGTAGAGAACCTGCATTCAGTCTGCAAAGATGACCCTGAGTTGTTAGCACCACACCTGGAGTATTGTGTGCAGTTCTGGTCCCCTAATTTGAGGAAGGACATCCTTGCTATTGAGGGAGTGCAGCATAGGTTTACAAGTATAGGAGCAGGGAGGTTCTACTGCAGTTGTACAGGGTATTGGTGAGACCACACCTGGAGTATTGCGTACAGTTTTGGTCTCCAAATCTGAGGAAGGACATTATTGCCATAGAGGGAGTGCAGAGAAGGTTCACCAGACTGATTCCTGGGATGTTAGGACTGTCTTATGAAGAAAGACTGGATAGACTTGGTTTATACTCTCTAGAATTTAGGAGATTGAGAGGGAATCTTATAGAAACTTACAAAATTCTTAAGGGGTTGGACAGGCTAGATGCAGGAAGATTGTTCCCGATGTTGGGGAAGTCCAGGACAAGTTCAAGTTCAAGTGAGTTTATTGTCATGTGTCCCTGTATAGGACAATGAAATTCTTGCTTTGCTTTAGCACACAGAAAATAATAATAATAATAACTATAATAACTTTATTTATAGAGCACTGTTGCAACAAAGTGCTGTACATGACTAATCATGAACAAAAAATTATTACACAACAACAAAAACATTAAAAGAGAGAGTAAAAACAATAAAAAACATTAAAAACACTAAAACAGGAGCAAAGTCTCATGCAGGGTCAAAAGCCAAGGAATAGAAAAGGCTTTTAAGACTGGTTTTGAAGATGGACAGTGAGGGGGCCAGTCTGATGTGCAACGGCAGAGTGTTCCAGAGTGCCGGAGCAGCAACAGAGAAGGCTCTATCCCCTCTGAGCTTCCGCTTAGACCTCGGTACCTCCAGGAGCAGCTGATCAGCTGACCTGAGGCACCGGGCAGGAGAGTATGGGTGGAGTAGTTCAGAGAGGTAAGGCGGGGCGAACCCATTTAAAGATTTTAAAACAAATAAAATAATTTTAAAATGAACTCGAAAGTGCACCGGGAGCCAGTGGAGGGAGGGAGGCCAGAATTGGCGTTATGTGCTCCCTCTTTCCAGTTCCAGTTAAGAGACGAGCAGCAGCATTCTGAACCAACTGGAGACGAGCCAGGGAAGATCGAGTAACTCCAAAATAGAGTGCGTTACAGTAATCCAGCCTAGACGTAATAAAGGCATGGATTACTGTTTCAAAATGCTGCCGCTCAAGAGTGGGCTTCACCTTTGCCAGCTGCTTTAAATGAAAGAAGCTGGACTTAACCACCGCGCCTATTTGATGATCTAATTTAAAATCACTGTCCATCCTAAAACCCAAGTTTAAAACTGTTGGCTTCACGTACCGTGCCAGTGGACCCAAGTCAACAAGGGGGAGGTTCACGGCAGCCATTGGGACCAAACAATATCACCTCTGTCTTCTTTTCATTAAATCCTAGAAAGTTTAGGGCCATCCAGGATTTAATGTCATCAAGACAAGACAGAAGTGATATGACAGAGAAGGCATCTTCCTTCCTCAGCGGCATATATAGTTGGCTATCAGCATAACAGTGAAAAGATATGCCATGCTTTCTAAGAATGGAACCCAGAGGAAGTAAGTATAGTGAGAAAAGCAGGGGCCCTAAAACTGAGCCCTGTGGAACCCCATATGACAAAGGAGCGGAGGAGGATTCAAAACCAGCATGGCTTACACACATAGTTCTGTCTGCCAGATAAGACTTGAACCATCCCAGGGCACTGCCACAAATGCCCACTAGGTGCTGTAACCGAGATACTAAGATACCATGGTCCACTGTATCAAAGGCGGCAGATAGGTCCAGCAGGACAAGAACCACATAATTACCAGAATCATTAGCTAGGAGGATGTCATTAAAAATCCTTAGCAATGCTGACTCTGTGCTATGCATAGTTTTAAACCCAGACTGGAAAACCTCCCGAATATTATGCTCGTCCAAGAAGAGTTTTAGCTGAGCATAAACAACTTTCTCCAGAATTTTAGAAATAAAAGGCAACTTGGAGATCGGTCTAAAATAGTAGACATTTACTACAAAACAGATAAATGTGTCCATATACCATGATATAAATATATACAAACATGAATAAATAAACTGATAAAGTGCAAATAGCAGAAAGTGGTTATTAATAATCAGAGTTTTGTCCGAGCCAGGTTTAATAGCCTGACAGCTGTGGGGAAGTAGCTATTCCTGAACCTGGTTGTTGCAGTCTTCAGGCTCCTGTACCTACTACCTGAAGGTAGCAGGGAGATGAGTGTGTGGCCAGGATGGTGTGGGTCTTTGATGATACTGCCAGCCTTTTTGAGGCAGCGACTGCGATAAATCCCCTCGATGGAAGGAAGGTCAGAGCCGATGATGGACTGGGCAGTGTTTACTACTTTTTGTAGTCTTTTCCTCTCCAGGGCGCTCAAATTGCCGAACCAAGCCACGATGCAACCGGTCAGCATGCTCTCTACTGTGCACCTGTGGAAGTTAGAGAGAGTCTTCCTTGACAAACCGACTCTCCGTAATCTTCTCAGGAAGTAGAGGCGCTAATGAGCTTTTTTGATAATTGCGTTAGTGTTCTCGGACCAGGAAAGATCTTCAGAGATGTGCACGCCCAGGAATTTGAAGTTCTTGACCCTTTCAACCATTGACCCGTTGATATAAATGGGGCTGTGGGTCCCCCTCCTACTCCTTCCAAAGTCCACAATCAGTTCCTTGGTTTTGCTGGTGTTGAGGGCCAGGTTATTGCGCTGGCACCATATGGACAGTTGCTCAATCTCTCTTCTGTACTCTGACTCATCCCCATCAGTGATACGCCCCACAATAGTGGTGTCGTCAGCGAACTTGATGATGGAGTTCGCACTGTGGTTCGCTACGCAGTCATGGGTATAGAGTGAGTACAGCAGGGGGCTGAGCACGCAGCCTTGAGGTGCTCCCGTGCTGATTGTTATTGAGGCTGACACATTTCCACCAATACGAACAGACTGTGGTCTGTGGACGAGGAAGTCGAGGATCCAGTTGCAGAGGGATGCGCAGAGACCCAGTTCTGCGAGTTTGGTAACCAGCTTGGAGGGGATGATTGTGTTAAATGCCGAGCTGTAATCGATGAATAACAGCCTGACATATGAGTTTTTGTTGTCCAAGTGGTCCAGTGCGGAGTGGAGGGCCAGCGAGATTGCATCCACCGTTGATCTGTTGTGGCGGTATGCGAACTGCAGTGGGTCCAGGTTTTTGTCGAGGTAGGAGTTGATTTGCTCCATGATCAGCCTCTCAAAGCACTTCATCACCACCGGCGTTAGTGCCACTGGTCGATAGTCATTGAGGCATGTCACCTTGCTCGTCACAGCTTAAGGATAA